>NC_003076.8:1818181-2121212 GCF_000001735.4 Arabidopsis thaliana | reverse complement strand
GAGAGAGAGAGAGAGTGCATACGAGTTGTGTGATGATGATGTAAAGGAGAAGGAGCAGTTGATGGAGGATCATGATGTCCTTGTCCATCAAGATAGAGGAAGAGTGATGGGTCTATCTCTCCAATATCATACCCATCTTTGTTCCTGCACACATAAATTAAAGCTCTCTTATTAAAAACATGGGGATCATCAATCAATTCAAAAAGTTATTAAGTGAGTAAAAATTACATGAAGTTTCCATGGGAAGACGTGGCGGAGGATGATGATAAGTGTTGATGATGATTCTGGTGATGACCTTGCATTTGATGATGATGAAGAGAAGTCTATATATAGGATGATGTTTGAGAGAGCGTGTGATATGATAGTAACAGCAGAAGATGATGAAGAGAGATAGATTTTGATCTTCGATCTCTCTTATGTTGGTCTTCTCCTCTGAGGCAAGCTGATGATATATGATGATGATGACGGTGCTTTGATCACTAGCTAGAGAGATGATGATATACCTTCTTTTAATTCTTGTATATTATTTTCCTTTCTCTATATTCTTGGAAAGAGATAGAGATTATGTAACGGAGCATTTAAAGCTCCTTTGGTGTTTTTTTCAGAAGAGAGAAGAGAGGTCGGTTATATTGAAGTGGAGAGGGTTCAAAAACTTAAGAAGGATATTGGAGAGAAAAATAGAGATTGGAGAGAAGAACCTAAAGACAAACTCCTTTTTATTTTCTGATATTTTTGTTGTATAAGTTTCTTCTACCTTAAAATATTAGAAGACGACTTTGTTTTTATTTTTGTATGAAACCAAGAAAAATATTCTGATAAAGCGGTCAAGAACATGTCCTTTTCCATCCCCTCTCTCTTCTTCTTCCTTCTCTCTAGTCACATTGCTGATAACAAACTTGTATAAATATTTTTTGTTTGTTCTCTAAATTATTATTATTATATTTCTCCTATATATATTATTCAGCTATTAGATTTTTACTTTAAGATATACTTTTCAATTCCATCATCTATATTATTATTATAAGATTTTTTATTCGATTTTTAATGATCCATTAACCGCTCTTACATTCAATCTATAAACACTAGACATTATATGAAACAAGTTAAAAGTCATTATTATGTGATTTATGAACTTAGATTGTCAAATATATTGATTGAATTTTGTTTGTATCTCTAACTGTTCCATTGTACTTTGTTTGAATGGGCACTAATATGGTCTAGGTTTTGTTTTTGTTAAGCTAATTGGTTTGATCAAATTGAGCTGGTAAACTAATTTTGATTTCTTTCCCATCATTCACAAAATATTCATACAAATAATTTCCTCAAAATAGTTTTAACTTGTAAAGAAAAAAAAGTTTAAAATCTGTAGACTAATCCGTAAAGGTAAAACCGACGTTACTAGATAGACCAGTTTATGTTAACCGCGGTAATGGACCATCCAACCAACCCATATAAAACCAATAAACAATTTAATCTGCCGCGGACCGGAGTAAATTGGTTCGGTTAGTTCAATAACCGGATTCGAGATATTTGATGAGACCAATGAAATTATGCGTTCTTCTGTAGCAAACTCTTGAGACTCCAAAACGTTAAACTGTGTGAGACTTCGGAGATAAAATTTCCCAGAAAGCGTGAAAGGTTAACCGGAAGAAAATGCCGTCACAAGATGATGTTCAAAATCTTCCAATCGATATCACCTTCTCTCGTCTCGGAGGTAATGCAGAACTATCAATTACGAGTACACGGAATTTTAAATTTTTATATCTCTTTGGTTTTTTTTTTTCGTTTTCTTCGTTGGATTCGAATCTGCGTTGGTGATTATTGTCTTCATTTGATTTCAATTTTGTTGAATTTGAAGAATGGTTGGTGGATCGGAAGAGAATTCCGGCGGATTGGAGGAAGAGGGTTGCTGTGATCAGAGTCAAAATCTTAAAAGAGTTCTCTTCTTTGCCTAAAGAGATCGATCCATTCTTTCAAACCCTAGATCCTGAAGGTTTTAAATTCTTCAAATTTTGTTCTTTTATCAGTTTGGCGAATTTTCAAACCTTCAAAACGAATTCGTCTTAAATTGCGTTTTGGTTCACTGCTCTCATTTATAACTTAAAGTGTTAGTATTTTGTTTGAAAATGCCAAAGAGATTTTATTGGCATCTTTGTGAACACCGTAAGCTTGTTTGTTGTTTGGTTATGTCTGATGATTGATTAGGAGGAGGGCCTTACTTGGTTGTATTCTCATTCAAGTTTAATGTTGTTTTGCTTCCAGTGATCGGTTACTTGGAGGTCAAAAAGGTGTATGAGATTCTCCTGAAGACAACTCCGGAAAGCCGCAACATCTTTGGTCGACTTTCGGGTGCTTCTGTAAGGAAAACTGTCTCTCTGTTTCGCACTTTTGTTTGTGTTCATTGTCTCAGCTGTATAATGCTCTTTTAGGGTGTTTGGGAAGCAATTGTTCGTGCGTTTGAAAAAGATCACATTTATCTTGGGGAGGCAGCTCAGATAATAATTCAGAATGTTAATTACGAAATGTAAGTTGGCTTCTACTTGATTTTACCTATAGTCTCTCTACTTTGGCATTTCTGATCTCCCTAATATGTTTTCTTTTTGCAAAACATGAAGCCCTTATCTGAAAAAGCAAGTGCAAAAGGTTCAGCAACAAATGACAGAACTTGATCGTAAAGAAGCTGATATCAAAAGGAGCGTTGCACTCTCAGCAACAAAATACGAGGATGCTTGCCGAGAGCTTGGATTGCAGGTTTACTTGTAAACTTGGTTGATTTTCATCTATATGTTTTTTAAAAGGATCATATAAAGTTTAAACATTTAAGATATCAGGGAAACAATGTGAGGCGTGAGCTTTTGGAGACTGCGAGTTCGCTTCCTAGTACCTTTAGCAAGATTCTGGAAGTTATCAACAGTGACTCAGTAACAGGGGCAATGGAGTACTACTCTGCCTATGTTCAAGATGTTCATACTGAGAAAGATGTAAGATCACTGTTTAACTTCAATCTCTTTCTCTTTAAAATTTTGGTCCTTGTTTCCTGGAGATTGAATTGACCGGCTTCTGATCTGTCTGCAGAAGCCTTTGAGGATTGTCTTACAAAACCTGAAATACATTCGTGAAAACCCTCCATCATTAAGCGTTTTTGGGGACTCTGAAGGTCTCGATGCTGATAATATTCAGTCATCTGAGAATGCAAATGGTACAGATGCGGCTGCAGACAGCATTGATTGGGATATTACGGTTGAGACTCCTGAGATAGATTGGGATGTTAGTATGGTAGAAGAAGTTGATAGTGGAAATGATCTAGGTTCATATGAAATTGTCAATGCCAGCGATATTCCTGAGAATTCTCCATTTAAAGTGGAAGAAAGCCAAGGCCTTGAGGTTGATGTTTCTGAGATTTCTTGGGATGTAAGTGTTGAAACACCTCAGGTAGAAGAAATAGGTGATTCAGCTTTGCTAGAATCAAACCAGACACAGTTGACAGATTCTACAACTCAAGTCTTAGGGAGTGGAGGAGAGAGGAGCCAGCTGTTGGAGACAGAATATAGGAATAAGATCCTTGATGATTTGTATGAGGTACTCTTATCACTAACTATCTAATTCTCAGTTTAATCCTGGATATGCTTCTTGAGTTGATGTCGTTTCTCTTGTGTCAGGTCAAGGCATTTTTGAACCAGCGTTTGATAGAACTGAGAAATGAAGATACGCTGTCCTTGCAACACCACGTGCAAGCAGTCTCCCCCATGGTTCTTCAGCAGTATTCTCCTGAAACCATAGAGCCAATGGTGGTTGACATCTCCATGGCCATTTCATTGCTAACAAACAAGAAATCTCGGGATCTGATCATGATCCTCAACTCCAAAAGGTGCGTTAGGATAAAGAATCTCTGCCAGGGGATCACAGTGAGTACCACAGCTTCTGATATATGTATTTGTTTGTCGAACAGATTCCTAGATAGGCTTGTTTCAGAGCTGGAGGAGAAGAAGCACCGTGAAGTGAAGTTAAGAGAGAGCTTGAAAGATGTGGGTAGAAGACGCATGGAGCTGCAGAATTCACTTTCTGCTATATGGCCAAAACAGGTAACCTCATGTTCTTAAAAAGCTTGTTTTGGCTAAACTGTGGATTATCAGAAATTTGGAATTGGAAGGGGCTATTATCTAACAAATTCTGTTTATTGATTTTGGTATTGAATACAGGAAGCTGCACTTTCGAAAACAAGAGAACTCAAGGAGCTATGTGAGACAAGTCTCTCTTCCATGTTTGATGGAAGACCTGTGAATATAAGAGGAGAGATCAATACATTGTTGAACGCTGGGGTTTCTGCTTAGTTTGATCTTTGGGATTTGCTAGAAAACTTAGTTTCAGTACACCAAGTGACCCTGTTTCTTGCTTTAGGATTTTGCCTTGTTTCAAACTCTTTTGTATTTCTATTATATACCAAGAAACTTCCTTTTTACCAAGACTAATACGTGTATATCATCATATGCTAAGAACTATTCTTTTCACAGTAAAGTATATGTGCATGAAGTAGAGATACAGAAAATGTTCAAGAGGAGAGGTAGCTGAAGGTAGGTGAGGAGATGAAGCGTGTGCGTGTTGAGCAGAAAGATTTACTAAAAGGGTCGGTCTTGTCTGCTACACTACTGCTTGCTTCCTTGTTCTGTTTCTGTATCAGCGCAGTGAGGGCTTCCACTATTTCTGAAACCGGTGGTCTGAACTCCTTCTCTGCCTGCTTATGAAAGAATGGTTAGTTAATGTAATGATCCTGAGTGAAGAAACTCTAATGACAATACCTGAGTGCATAGGGAGATAATGTCTGCGTATTGTGAGGCGACTCTTGAGGAGAATGTGCCGGCTATGCCTCCATCAATCATCTGTTCTAAGCTTCGCCTGTCATGAAGTCTGGTTGATGCCCATTTCACCAGTAGCTGTTCTCCTCGGGGTCGTGAGCTGCAAAACATCCATCAGAAAAGGGTCATGATTAGCTTAGCTTAGGCATCAATGATTATATTATTATGTGAAACGCTTGTGTACCTGTCAAATGCTTTCCTTCCTGTTAACAGTTCTAAGAGTAGCACTCCCAGTGCATAAGTGTCACTCTTTGTGCCACTGCTTCCTGGTTGTCCATGTTCTGGTGCTATGTAGCCAGTGTTTTGTATCGCTATTTCTGAAGCCTGCTCTAAATCACAACTCATTAGGTCTCTCTGAGTCAAAGAATTAGGTGACACATCAGATGCTGTCTTACTTACCCGAAGTTTAACACTGTTGCTTGTAAGTGGCCTTAAACTAGCAAGCCCACAGTCAGCAATACGAGGTGTAAGTTCTTCGTCTAGTAAGATGTTTGTTGCTTTCAGATCGCTATGGGCTATAGGAGGGCAAAACGACGAGTGCAAATAGCTGAAAGTTTTTGATTCACCAGATAGGGAAGAGTCAAAATAAATAACTGCAAGGGTAGGGAATAGCTACTACCACTAGTTTGAGAAGATAGAATACTTACTCCAGAGCTCGGGCAACTCCAATAGCAATGCGGAGACGCAAGCCCCAAGAAAGTGGCTTGTATACCTCATCATGCATAGCATTGTACAACGACAAATGGCCAACATACTCATAGACAAGAAGATGCTCTCCATTCTCAATGCAGAAACCGAGAAGTGTAACAATGTTTGGGTGTCTTAGTTTGGAGGCTGTCTGAAGCACTTCAGTAAACTGTTCCTCTTCATGTAAAGATAGCGAAGACATTGGGATGTTTCTGACGACGGCAAACTGTTTTAACAAAACATCAATGGATGAGACACAAATAATAAAATTCCCAATTTTGAATGTTTGAAGAGAGAGAAGAGAGATATACCTGACCATCAGGCAACTTTGCTCTGTAAACAGAACCAAGAGGACCCTCTCCGAGTAGATTTTCCTCACTGAAACAGTTAGTTGCCAGTTGAAGCTCTGCAGCTGAGAAAAGCTTAGCGAACGATGGATATTGACATGTTGCAGAGAAGCTCTTTCTTCTTGCAGATTTATCGATTCTGACAGGTGGAGAAGGTAAATGTCTGAGTTGGGGAGCTGGTGGTGGCTGGAACCTTTTAATCTGTGGGTTATCTTCAGTTGCAACAGGATATTCTGTTACATGTGAAGGTAAAAAGTCAGCACCAGGGAATCAGAATGGCCATTGTAAAAATGAGGGGAGAGACAAGCATATATCACCTCGGCCTGTACTGACTGGAAGAGAGTATGCTATGCTATTGTTGCTTCTGTGAATAGCAGCAAGGTTTTGTGCACGTCGATGATTCATGCGAACTGCGAAAAGTGCAAAGAAAGTTCCCAGCAAAGCTAACCCACCAACCAGTAAAAAGGTACTTCCTGCTCCTATGCCTTTCTTCTTCTTTTTGACCTTCTGAGTCTCAGGTCTGGGAAAATTCATAATGGCACTTGACTCTGTTGTTGGATAGCCAGTATCATTTTGTATCAGTGGTCTGACGTCCAATGGGAACTTCCACGGTTTATAGTTGGGCTCTACATGGAACTTGTTTCCCCAAATCCTGCTCAGGAAAACACCAATGATTTTCATGAGTCATAGGTGTGTCTGAGCCAATTTATGAGAAGGGGGGAATAATAAACTCACCACAGATGAGGAATGGACTGAAAATGACTTGGGATAATACCACTGAACTGGTTATCTTCGATGTTCCTGAAGACATATGTTTAGGTCATAAATAAAGGAAGTTCAATGAAATGGAAAATCAAAGCACAAAGAGAGTGAAACTACAGGTCAGCTAAAGGAAGATCCGCGAGATATATGACTGATCCTGTTAATCTGTTGTTCTGGAGGTACCTGCAGTTTTGTTATCACAGCATCAAAACTGTTATTAGGTTATACCAACGTGCACAAAGCAGATAGCAGATATAAGAAACCAGATACTTACAGTGAAGTCAGATTCATTAGAGTCCCAAAAGAGCTCGGTAGATCTCCCGTCAGGTTATTGAATGACAGATCCCTAGCAAAGTCAATATTTGAATATGAATGGGTATCTTGCACCTATATATGGTGATGAAAGACTAACAGAACTGAACAGAAGACTCACATTTCTTTAATCTGTAACCCAGAAAACACATTTCCAAGAGGTCCAGATAATGAATTATGGCTCAAATTTCTAGAAGACAGAGGAAGCCATTATTTAACAAATCAGTATAAAAGGAAAGCAATGTGATGAGATATTTCAAAGATATCCATTTGGAATAAGCCACTTACAAAGACTGAAGAGATGTCATAAGAGGTAAGGAAAAAGGGATACTTTGGGTCAGATTGTTGTAAGCCATGTTTCTGTAATCGGCAAACAACGAAAACACTCGTGAATTGCACTGGAATGTATGCTTAAAAGATGAATGCACTTGCTTAAACACTTACATATGAGTAGCGTTAGGAGGCAAGCCAAACGGAATTTCACCCTCAAGGTTATTGAAGCTTACATCCCTAAACAAAGTAAAGACCAATGCTTTGAATAAATATCAACAATACAATGACTCTGTCTCGCAATGAAGTTAACAATCAAGAACCAGAAAAGTTTGCTTACAGAATCTTCAAATTGTGGAGATGTTGAAGCTGGTTTCCAAGGCTGCCCAAAAGCTTTAACTCTCGCAGTTGTCTGCGATAGAATGAATCAGATTTTGCTCGAACCGGACAAAATAAAAACTGAGGAAAAGGGTTAAACAAGGAGATTACAGGTCTACTATAGAAGAACCAGAACAAGAAATTCCCAGCCAGGCTTCTCCGCATGGATCTCCACCCTCTAATCTCCATCCTCTCAGCTGTTCTGGATTTCTCAGAGACTTGTAGAGATCTTGAAGAGCCAAAACTAAACGGAGAAACACAAATAAACAACAATCACATATAGCCGAAGACTAAACAGTCATTTGGTGATGATCAAGTAACAGCGAAAGATCTAAAACTCGCGACTAAACCCATAGAAATTTCAAGTCAAGAAAGGGTTTCTGTGTTTTGGTGATGATCAAGTAACAGTTCGTTCCTAAGTAAGTAAAATTGAAACAGAGAACAACGACGAACAAGAATCTTAGCTAGGATTCACTCCTAGACTGAGAAAAATGAAACGAGAATCTGGAAATTTACCTTCAAGCGGATCAGTATCAGTCTTCGCCAGAACAAATAGAATCGTCGTGAGCAGAATTGTAGCGAGGAATCGCAATTGCTGTTTGGTTTTCATCACTATAATCTCTCTCGACTCTCAGTAATAATGGTGCTTTATGCAGAGAAAGTGATACGTTTAAGCTCCGACATCTAACGAAAGGAGAAAAGAAGAAAAGAATGGTGGAATTTTCTCGCACTTTCTCTCGCTTTCCGGGAAAACAAACAGAGAGGAAACTCGGAAGAGAGAACATCAAAGAAGGAGCTTTAGTTAGAGAGATGGTACTTAATAAAAAAGCCAAAGCGCGAATATTCCACGTCAGCAAAAACAGTTAAGGACGTTGGAGTCAACTAGTCAAACCTTCGTGCCACGTGGCTTTTCTTTTTCTTAAAGACTGTGATCATCGTTATTTGATTTTATTTGAGGCTTGATTATATGATAATGTTTGAATAACATTATAATCTCTCTTTATAGTGTTTTTATATACCTTAATCTTCTCAATGAGTTTCGTTATTCAGTTAGTTTTTGTTCAAGTTCATTCTCGAATTCTGCCACAGTTATATTATGAGTTCCTTTCATTGAAATTTGTTGAGATTAAACAAATTTGTTTATTTTTTCTCCAACTTTTAAAAAATTGAAATAGAACTTGTAAAACTTACATAGCAATCTGCTCCAGGAGATAACACAAAACTGCAGCTACTGCTTCAAAAAAATGTCTTCATCAGATACAAAATCGAATCTTTCCTTTGTGTTTGGGGCTCATTTGCATTGTTGTGGTCAATACTATATATATCCTGATGCATTCTTGATCTCTACTAACACACAAGTAGTTTCTTCAGGTCTTCCAAATGCTTAGGCCCATCGGGGTGACGGTTTACAAATCTAGTGGCAAAGAACTTGTCCGAGCACACAAGTATAGTACTAACTTGAAGCTTTGGGTCTGCTTTTCCTCGATCTTGAAGCCAAGAGAACATTGAAAATCGAAGCTTCATCCGCTGAAGAGTGTACTTAAGACATGTTGGGAAAGTCACCAATGTCGAAAGCGGATAACCTAATTCCTTTACAAGGTAGTTCACCTTTGATTCTAAGATATCACATGCCTGGGTGAGGATACTAGGACATGCTTTCACCATATCTTTGACATCTTTCTCAGTAAGACCGAAACTCACGAGGACATTAAATCTCTCTCGGAGTTCAGATCCTTTGCCACGGAAATTCTTGAGTGCTCTCTCCATTTCCTCAGAGTTTTCTTTGTATCCGAGGTCTAACAAGAACTGAGTCTTCATTGTTTTCGACTTTGTGTTTACCTTGTATCCAGTAGCTGGTAATGGCTGGACTCTTAACCCCATAATCCATTTTTTCATCTCTTCTGGATTTTCTTGAATGACTTGACATAGCCGCCCTTTCCCACCCTTCAAATTGATAAGTAAGGTACTGGTTTGCTTCAAACGAGATACACCAATCCACAAAGAGTGCAAACGGAAAATCTTACCGATCTCGTCATCATCCATCTCAATATCTTTCAGAAACAAGAAGCAATGCCTTAAATTCAAAACAAATTTACCTAAACTCTGACACTGAGGGAATTTCTGAAACAACGAAGAGAGTTCACTTCTGGATGACCCTAGTTTTGCTTCAAACCCAGCTAGAATCAATGTCCATTCCCCTGAATCCTCGAAAATAAGTCTTGGCATCTTTCTGATTAACTCACATAGCTCATTTTCATCAACATACAAATCTCTAAGAAAACTTAGACATCTATGCATAGAGCTCCAATCATAAGACACCTCCTCTGACAAGTTCTCTGTTACCCAATCAACACCAAAACCAATAGCTTTCAGCATCTCCATGACCTTAGCCAGTCCAACATTCATATCCCCAATCAAGATACTTGGGCTACAAACTATAAGTTTCGATAGAAACAATTTGCTAAACCCCAAATCCTCATAAGACTTAATCTTGGAAGCTAAAACCCCGGTTTCATACCCGAAAACTTCCCTAGCTTCCTTAAAGATCTTCCCCATCTTCTCCCTTCCAATTCCATAGTTCCAAAAGACATGATAGTTCTCCAGCAAAAAAGCATCTTCATTCAAAAACATCTTATCACAAGGAATCAAATGACTAAACTCTGACGGCTTCAAACCTAAACTCTCTAAAAAGGGCTCAAATTCATTAACAGGATGAAACCATAGAAACCTAGTAATAGCTTTAACTATATCATCATCATCATCAACATCAACATCACAACCATTAAGCTTCTTCAAAAGATTATCATTAAAAACAGGAGCATTCTTACTCATACTCTCAGCAACCAGAAACTGCAAACCTCTCGTTTGATAAAAGTAATCAAACATCGCAACTTGAGCCACTTTACGAATCTCGTTTCGAGTTCTAAGACCCCATTTCTCGCCGGAAACTTCAGCATCGACGAGTGCTCTTTGGGTGGCGAAAAATCTAGGGTTTCTAGAAAGTTGGGGTTTTAAAGGGGTTTCTGCAAAAGCTTGTGATACCCAATTGAGAAGAAGACTTTTGAATCTAGGGTTTCGCATAAAAGACATTACCTGTTACGCAGACATATGGAAGATATGCAGAAGATTTGTCTACACAAAGCAAGAAGTATGTTTCAATGTGAAGAAGACGAAACTAGTTGACCAAAAAAAAAAAAGTGAATAAAATAATTTTAAAGTAAAAAAATACATAAATATTCATTTGTTCATATAAAGATGAATATCATTAGAAGAGAATAGTACTACACCTACAAAGGTTTCGATACAAGATGATTAGGTCTAGTGCTACAAAACAGAGTTAGGAATTAGTTTGTTTCAACTGAAAGATGCAGCTTCTTCAGATCCTCTAAATGCTTAGACCCATCAGGATGACGGTTTACAAAAAAACTCACGAATATTTTGTCCGAGCAAGCGAGCATTGTGCTAACTTTGATCTTGCGGTCTACTTTTCCTCGGGCTTGAAGCCAAGAGAACATTGCAAATCTGAGCTTCATCCGCTGAAGAGTGAACTTTAAACATGAAGGGAAATCCACCAAAGTCGAAAGCGGATAACCTAATTCCTTTATAAGGTAGTTCACCTTTGATTCTAGGATATCACAGGTCTGGGAGAGCATAGTAGGACATGCTTTCACCATATCTTTGACATCTTTCTTGGTAAAACCCAAACTTACGAGGACATTAAATCTCTCTCGGAGTTCTGATCCTTTACCACGGAAATTCTTCATTGCTGTCTCCATTTCCTCTGAGTTTTCTTTGTATCCGAGGTCTAATAAGAACTGAGTCTTCATTGATTTCGACTCAATGTCTACGTTGGTAGCTGGTAACGGCTGGATTTTTGAACCCATTGTCCATTTTTTCATCTCTTCAGGGTTTTCTTGAATGACCTGACAAACCCGAGTTTTACCAGCCTTCAAAAACACAAGCAAGCTACTGGTTTTCTTTAACTTACATGAACCAAGCCACCAGGAATGAGAACGGAAAACCTTATGAATCTCATCATCTTCCATCTCGATCTCTTTCAAGAACAAGAAGCACTGCCTTAGATTCGAAACACATTTCTCTACTTGAATCAGCGGGAATTTCTGAAACAACGAACATAGTTCACTTCTAGATGCCCCAAGCTTTGTTTCAAACCCAACTAGAATCCCTGTCCATTTCCCTGAATTCTCAAAAAGCAAACTTGGACAGTTCCTGATTAACCCATATAGTTTTTCCTCATCAAAACAGATTTCTCTAAGCAAGCTTAAAACACGATGCACAGAGCTCCAATCAGGTCCCTCATCTGACAAGTTTTCCATTACCCACTCGAACTCAAACCCTAAAGATTGCAACGTCTTTACAACCTGAACCAGTTCAATATTCGTATGACCCATCAAGACTCTCGGACTACAAACGATAAGCTTAGATAGAAACAATCTGCTAAACCCCAAATCCTCATACGCCTTAATCTTAGAAGCTAAAACCCCGGTTTCATAACTAAAAACTTCCCTAGCTTCCTTGAAGATCTTCCCAATCCTCTTAGGGTCAACACCACTATAACACAAAACATGATGGTTCTCCAGCAAAAAGCCTTCTTCATCCAAGAAGACCTTATCACAGGGAACCAAATGATTATACTCACTGGGATTCAAACCTGAACTCTCAAGGAAAGGCTCGAATTCATTGACAGGGTGAAACCGTAGATATCGAGTAATAGATTGGTTGATATCAGAAGCAGTAACACAATCAACTTTCTTCAAAAGATTATCAATAAAAATTGGACTGTTCTTGCTCATACTCTCTGCAACCATATACTGTAAACCCCTAGTGGAATAGAAATAATCCAACATTGCTTCCTCAGCTAATTTCCTAACATTGGGAGTGATTTTAAACCCATTTCGGGTTCTCTTCACTTTCGATTTCTCACTGCAAACTTCGTTACCGGTGACGGTGGCGAAAGATCTAGGGGTTTGGGCACATCGGAGGAGAAACCCAGTTCCAGAAATTGAGGGTTTTAATTGGGTTTCTAGAGAAAGTTGTGATACCCATTTGAGAACAGACGTGAATCTACTAGGGTTTTGCCGAAGTTTCATTGCTTACTTGAGCAAATTAAAAGCTTTTACCTTTGAATCTTTTACGAGTCTCGGAGCTCAAGTCGATACGCTTCTTTTGCCATCTTCAAGGATCATCATAAGCTCTGCCGGAGACGAAGAAGACCGGTGAAGAAGATTTAGACTTTGGTGGGTTCTTGTGTTTGCTTGTAACAAACATAAAAGAACAGGCTTCTTACAAGTAGTCAAGCCTAATAGGCCCACTTTTTTAAGAGTTTCTTAACCAGCCCAATAATAAAATCAATTTAATTGGGAAATTGAATATTCAAAGTAGAAATGATTAAGAAAGCAAAAGTATTAAAAGGTGGGGTTACGTTCCTCATGCACAATGTTAAAAAGTAGCGTTACTAATTTAAGAAGCTATCTCTTTGTATGAGTTTTGTTCTCTAACAACAAAATAGTTAATTAAGAATAATCTCACACATCCTGCTTATGTCAATTGAATTTTGACATTATGGAGGGCGACACGAGGGCGTTGAGTGCAACTGGTCATGATGCGTTAATGGAGGACGTCGGACGGCCACCGGATGGTTGCGTGCCGATGGCGGCTGTATCATGGGTGGATAAGGTGCAGAAGAGTAATGGCGGTGGGTTACCTGTCCCGGAGAGAGTGATAGATGATGAGTTTATCGCGTCAAGGATGAGGGTGGAGTTCCCGAATGGTGAGGATGGTGAGCCGGTGGTGACCATTGATCCAGAGGTTGTGGATGCGATGAATGGGTTGTGGAAGCTGTGTATGGTTGTCAAAGTGCTGGGTAGGCATGTGTCTATCGCCGCTTTGAGTCGAAAATTACGGGAGTTGTGGAAGCCGAGAGGAGGGATGTATGTGTTGGATCTGCCTCGGCAATTCTTCGTAGTGCGTTTCGACGTGGAGGAGGATTATCTGGCGGCGGTGACAGGGGGTCCGTGGAGGCTCTTCGGGAGTGTTTTGATGGGTCAAGCCTGGTCTCCGGAGTTCAATCCGCTGAAAGATGAGATTTCAAAGACACCGGTGTGGGTGAGGATTTCGAACCTCCCATTTACTTTTTATTGAATGATAAGACTAGTCTATGGGCTCGGGTTTTACGGAGTAAGTATAAAATCGGCGACATACATGATAGTGCTTGGATGACTCCTAAGGGAACTTGGTCGGCTTTGTGGAGAAGTGTGAATGTGGGACTGCGTGAGGTGGTCAATAGAGGCATTGGCTGGGTCCTAGGTGATGGGAAGATAATTCGCTTTTGGCAAGATAGGTGGTTGTTGTCAACACCTTTATTAGAATGGGTTTCGGATCAGCTTCCTGTGGAAGAGAGAGGGCAACGAGTTGCAGATTATTGGATCGAGGGTGTTGGTTGGGATATGGAAAGAATAGCTGTTTTCTTACCGGAGTTCATGAGACAAAGACTTCTCGCGGTGGTAATTGGCGGGTGTTATGGGGTGGAAGATAAAATGTCTTGGGTTGGTACGGAGAATGGGCGGTTCACAGTGTCATCTGCCTATTTAATCCAATCGGTTGACGAGATATCGAAACAGTGTATGTCACGTTTCTTTGACAGAGTGTGGCGTGTGATGGTTCCGGAGAGGGCTCGTATTTTTCTGTGGTTAGTAGGGAATCAAGTGGTTCTCACGAATGCGGAGAGAGTTCGGCGACATATGGCCGACTCTGATGTGTGTCCGCTGTGTAAAGGAGCTTCGGAGTCCTTGATTCATGTGTTACGAGATTGCCCTGCGATGATGGGCATTTGGATGCGGGTGGTACCAGTGATGGAACAACGAAGATTTTTCGAGACATCTTTGTTAGAGTGGATGTATGGGAACCTTAAGGAGAGGTCGGATTCGGAGAGGAGGAGCTGGCCTACACTCTTTGCCTTAACCGTGTGGTGGGGATGGAAGTGGCGGTGTGGCTACGTGTTTGGTGAGGATTCGCGGTGCCGGGATCGAGTTAAGTTCCTTAAGAGTGCAGTGGCGGAGGTCGAAGCGGCGCATCTAGCAGCTAATGGAGACGCTCGGGAAGATGTGTTGGTGGAGAGAATGATAGCGTGGAGGAAGCCAGCTGAGGGATGGGTCACGATGAATACGGATGGTGCTTCACATGGCAATCCGGGGCAAGCTACGGCTGGTGGCGTGATACGGGATGAGCACGGTTCATGGCTGGTGGGTTTCGCTTTGAACATTGGCGTCTGCTCAGCCCCTTTGGCGGAACTATGGGGTGTCTACTACGGTCTTGTCGTGGCTTGGGAGAGAGGTTGGAGGAGAGTGCGGCTGGAGGTTGATTCCGCATTGGTGGTGGGTTTTTTGCAGTCAGGGATTGGGGACTCTCATCCGCTGGCGTTCCTGGTGCGGTTGTGCCATGGCTTTATCTCAAAGGACTGGATTGTCCGAATCACTCATGTGTATAGAGAAGCTAATCGTCTAGCAGACGGATTAGCTAACTATGCGTTTACTTTACCGTTTGGTTTTTTATTGTTGGACTCATGTCCGGAACATGTGAGTTCGATTTTGTTAGAGGATGTTATGGGGACTTCGTTTCCCCGACATGTTCGGTTGTAAGTTTCATTTCATAAATAAAATGTAGGAGACAGTGGTCTCCTCCAGTCTACCAAAAAAAAAATCTCACACATCTATTAGTCTATGACAGAGATCGACCCCATCACACACCACTTGCTCACATTTAGTACCTGATTCTGTTTCCAAGTGTTAGTGTGTGTAGCACTTTGGACATTCTTGTCGCGACTCTTATAACTTTATACCACTTTGAATAGAGTAGAAACATGCTTTAGGCCTTTTCTAATTTAGCCAGAGTATCTCTCATTTTTCAACTTTTGGTGGACTGGAGTTGAGTGTCTTCATAACTTGTTAGCATCAGGGCTTCAGCGTCGTGTACCAAGAAAGGCGAAGGAGGAGAGTGAATATGGGGATCGAGAAGAGACAATGATGCTTCAGCGTCTGGTAGCTTCTTCAGAAGACTCTCTTTGTTTTTTTGTTGTTGTTCCATCATCATTTTCAGTTGTTTCCCTTGTTCTTCGATTCTTAGTTGTAGGTTTCGTTGAATCTAAAAGAAGAAAGGCACATCAATCATGAGAGTTGTATTAAAAAACATATCTATGTAAATAATTATCAGTGAATAGCTCATAAAAAGTGAGGAGAGCCACAGAATGTTCACACATGCAAATATACAATCTCTAAGCTAGAAAGCCTTCATTTTGTTTTGGTTGGAAGCACTAAATGCCATAATGTAACATTGGGTTATATTTACTTGGTATAAAGAAACTTAATTATATAATAAAGCAAGCTAATATATTTATATAGTTACATTTTGTAACTTACCTCTAGTTGTTCATGAAGATGCCTCTGAACATCTAGTTGAAGCTGAAGTGCCTCTTTAATTTGCACTCCACTGCCTCCACAACATTACAAAAAGAAAATCATTATTAACAAGCCATTATTTATTATTTTCGAATAATTCTTAATCGTATCGTGTTGCTATTGCTACGCTAAGCCATTTGGTCAATAACTTTGGATTTATATGAAGGAAAAATAGAGGGTTAGTTAGTATAATAAAGAAAAAATTATTCCTGACACACCAAAAAAATGAAGAGAAACATACGTTCTTGTGTCAAGCTGAGACAGCTCTTTTGCACAAGCTCTTTTCTCAAACTTGCCTGCAACACAAAACTCTTTAGAATTGTGTTATTCCCAAATTATCAATTTTTATTTTTGTCCAAAAAAAGTTAGTGCAGAGATTTATTAGTGTACCTTCTTGAGACTCAGGCATGTATTTCGCAATTCTATACTTCTGATGAGATTTAAAAGCCAAATTTTATTTAATAAAATCTTCTTTGGAAAAAAAAATGAAAAGAGAGAGGAAGTAACCGTAACCTGTAAGTGGCTTTTAACGTGAAATATTGTGAGTCCATCAGAATCCATCCGCTTCAATATCGCCTTGGGCGTCGCCTCTGCATAGTTTTCCACCACTTACACTTATCAGTGACCCACCAAAGAAACAAGTTACTATATCCTTACAACAATTACGTAATTACTTTTACTGAAAGATGTATACATCTATCCAAATTAAATAATGCAACATAATTTTCTCAAAAGAGGAAATTATTAATCCACATGTGCGTAAGATGACTTTTGATCTCATGCAATTATATTCTATTCACCTATTATTCATGACCAATCATGATTCATATGCATATCTAACAACTTTTTTTGGGTAACCAAGAAGTTCTAAGTTTTAGTGAGTTCTTCAGACCGAAGACCAAAGCAAGTTAAATTGGTCCCCTTTGTAGCATGTACTAGGTAATATGACTTTATATATACAAAGTGACTAGCTCAATCAAATCGTTGAGAAAATCTTGTAATGGTTATTGACTTACTATCAGCGCCACCAAGACGATTAACGCACTCCACAAACTTCTCATGAAGATCTTGAGTCCATCTTATCCGTGTCTTGTTCACACAGTTAGGAGCCATAGACCCTCCATGGATTGAGAATGAAGGAGGAGAAGAAAATCTTGGATGACTCTGTTTAGGTTGATGTTGTGATGATGTGAAATTAAGATGTGTTACATTAGAATTACTATAGGTCCTTCTGCATAGTTCCTGACGAGAACATTAAAAACATCAAATAGGATCATATTTGTCTTAAAAAAAATGTAAGAAAAAAAATTAGATGGATTTTTTTTTGGCATACTTGTGGATCATGACTTGCTTCAAAAGAAAGCGAGTAAGAGGCTGATGAAGCATTTGTTGCGGCAAAATCGTTCGAGCAAGATCTTTGATATAATGGCTTCATATATTGATCCGGAAGAGGCTGCATAGGAATCATCGATACAGATTGGTCTAATGATGGAGAATCAGAAGATTGATGATGGTACGGATGAAACGAGGAAGGGTAGGGTTTTGAAGATGAACATTGTACGGGAAAAGATTGATTGGCTGTGCAATCGTACGGAGTTAGACCAGAGAAGGTCTCCGTAGTCCAAGGAGATGATGGTTGATTGTATTGAATCATATTCAAGTCTTGTAAATTAAACGGCTGGGGCGGTTGTTGCTGCAACTGTAGCCGGCTTCCTTGTGAAGCGTTTGAGAATTCAAAGTTGATGTTATCCATCATATAACAAGCAAGAAAGACACAAATTGCCACAGAAACATATGATTGTTAAGTTCAATGATATATTGAACGGAGGGAAATCAAAAGTTCGAAGTTGAAAAAGAAAACAAAGATTCGATTAATCAAAAAAATGCATGGGAGGAATAGCGATCGAAATGAAATCTAAAGTGTTTTGTTTTTGGGATTTTCTGAAATCTCTACATTCCTCCAAAGTCTTCAGGTGCAAGATAGGGATGAGTATTGATATAAGGCAACGCCTTTTCTTTTGATTATTCTCAAAATGGATAGGAGTGCGCAATTTTTAATTATCCAATGGCCATAATTGCAAAAGTCCAAAATTCTTATTTCAATAATAAATACTTTATAAGAAGTATATATTATCCCACTTGATTAGACCTTGTCGTTATTCTTCTTCATTTGTAAAAACATTAGAAAAGAGTTTGTTCACAAAAATAGTATGATCGCACGGAAGTCGATTATAGTACCATTAACTCATATTTTAAACCCTAACTGATCCTGTTAAACCATGCATATATATTAGCATAAAAAAATATTTAAAGTTTTATATGAGATGTTCCTATATTTATTATTGGATTTAACGTTGACAAATGTTTTGAGGAAAGGTTTAGTTTTTTTGAACTTGAGAGTTGAGACTAGAAATTAACACAACCACATTGATAGTTCCAAAAAATGATATAAAGTATACTTCATCCGTATTAATAAAATGATGTTTTAATTTAATTTTTGTTTTCATTTTAAATGATGTTTTACATTTTCAACGTACAATAACTTGTTTTATTATACAGTTTATTACACTATTATTGATTGAATTGTGTTAAAACAGATAATAAAATGATTTTTCCAAACACAATTTTCTTTTTTAATATATGTAAGAAAAACAAATTAGATTTTTTTAATACAGAAAGATTATATATTAATTGTTAATAATTTAATGTCATTGCCTAGTCAAAAATGAACTCGCGTTTGTCAAAACTAAAATTGATTGGGTACTTTCGGATACACTTGAACCGCAATATATTAAACAATAATATTAAATTATTAATATCTCAATGCCCAATCAAAGTGAATTTGCATTTGTAAAAATTATATTTTGTTCTACCCAAGATATGGGAGAATATATTTTACATGAGCATCTTTTCTTAAAAATGTAATTATAACAAGACGATTCTCAGCATAAATTTCATTCATTTTTTAGGCTCATGAAGTTGGTAGTCTAAAAAGACATATCGAATTATTCTGGATAGGATGCATAAAAATAGATTTCCATCTTCCAAAAGTTTTGTTTGGCCCAATGCAACTTCGTTATCATCTTCTAGTTTTCGTTGAATTATTCATTACTGTTGACATTATATTGTTTATTATTTGCACCAATAACATTTTATATTCCAAAAAAAAATCATTGTAGAGATTCAAATTCCACTGCCAAAAGTTGCTTAGAGGCAAACCACATTCCACACCCAAAAACAAATAAAATTATTTAAAACAAGAGACCACAAAAAATATAGAGCAGTATTGAATTCCATTCCATATTGCAAAACATACATTCAATTTTTGTTCAAGCACTAGCTTTCTTATCTAATCAATATTGGTGATCGATGCATCCCATGAAGGCACTAATCAGATGAAGGCGTTTTCGTTACTCTTAAGTCTTAACAAAAACAGAAGAAGAAAAAGGCAGTTGTCGTTTAACAAATATATCTAAATGAATTTATTTACAAGAAAAACTCAAAGGTATACTAAAAATTTTTTCTTTTTTTTAAAGGTATACTAATTTGACGTGAACAATTTTTTATACGTGAATTCTGCGAGTGGGTACATAATATCTCGAATCTAAGCTGAAAGATTTTTAATTATAATCGGCCAATGCAAATACTTTAAAGGAAAAGAATACATGGTTTATATTTTTTATTTAAAAAAAAAATAAGCAAATGAGTACATGTTTTTCTATAAGTTCAAGAGTTTTTAAGTATGAACTTCTGTTCGAGATCTCCCGATATATTTTTTATTAAAAGCAAAAGCTTCATAAACTAAATTTCTGTTTGTTGCTGAATAAATAATTTCTATTAAAATAAAATCATATAGACAATTTGTAAATCTGTGTATTAAAACAATAAAAGGATTACTCTCAAAAATACAAAAGTTTTCGTTTATTTTTCATAATTACCATCAACATTACCAAATTCCAAAATACCAAAAATTGTATGATTAAGAGGGGTTACTAAAATTTTATATTAGAGTCGTTAATGCTTTTAGTTTCTAAACACTTTCAAACTTTCCTACAAAATTAAAAATATTGTATTTTAAAACCTAAAACAATACAATTAAAACTCTGCGCGTAACAACAACTCAATCTATTCAAAACAAGGTGTCATACATTGAATTGTGACTGATCTATTACGAGGAGTTGATAAATTCTCTCTTGTTATAAAATTTCTTAGATGGTTAATACTTTTAAATAAAAGTAAGTTCTTTATCTAATTAATGTTACAGTTTAAAATTGGAAAGCCACAGTAGAACAACTGTAAGATTCCCCCTGCGTATTAAAATAATGTCCAATACTATTCTTACAAGTTGCGTTTTCCCACTTTTGTAGATAAACAATTACATGTCTTTAGACAGGTCTTTGGTTTTTTTACTTAAGTATATTTCTTAATTTCGTTCAGTATTATTTCTTTATTCGTCTCGTCTTATAAAAAATAGACTATATTCGTCTCAGTCACAGATGCCCCCTGACGCGTGTCGACATAACAATTTAACGATAATTTTTTTTTAATTCAGTCCTTTTTATTTTAAATTAAAGTTCGATATCTAGGTCAGGTGATTTGGCTTGTTTGCGTAAAGATTGCTTTTTGTTGGGATAATAAGATTGTAATTTATTATTTGTTTTGATAGCAGAGACAAATTTCGCTAGACTCTGTTAAGGGCAATATTTGAAGAAACTTGACCTTAACTTGAAGCTCTAAAAAATCATTAAAATAAACGAATCACGATGTGCATTCTGCAGCCGGATTTGATGATAAAATAAACAATTCCCTTAACCTTAATAAAAAAATATTTCAAATACGTTCCGAATCTCCACATATGAACAAACATATCATAAATCTTTAAAAATTATCTTTCTTCATGAATTGATAAACTGGTTTCTATCCGTATTGCACTATTGCTAAATGATTTATTATCGTTAGAGATGTGAATGCAAAGATAGATGTTATGAATGTCAAGAAGCGGAGAGAGATGTAAAATTTCTTTTGACTTGATCATTCTGAACATCCCAGGCTAATGGATCCTTTATTTTGATGGGCTCATAGATGTTAATTAAAAAAGCCCATATTACAAAAGTTTTTGTCTTTCACCGTTGGCTCGTGACAAAAAGTCGTCCATGATTGAGAGGACTCGCTGGATTCTTAATTCTTTTTTCTACTCAGACTATCAAAAGTCGTGTCACCGCAAAACTTATATATCGTAGTGACCTTTTCCAAAAAAGCGCAGGTCGAGTCCTTTGCTATCTTATCTTGTCTCGTCAGAAGCTGTTCCGCTTAATTTGTTTATCAACATCATATCGAATTTGGGACATAAGGTGCATATGTAACCCTAATTATCAACGCCAATAAATATGTTGTTTCTTTTAATTTCAGTAACTTAATTGATTGTATAGATCTTCTTAGATTAAGGCATTGATGTTTATAATGTTGCGGTTAATAAGAAGGCAATTCATAGGAAAAAAAACTTATTTTTTGGCGTAATTTAAGATTGTTGATCAGTTTGGTTTGTCCAACTTAAAAACTGTATTTTTTATTATAATTTTTTGGGGGCTAAATATAGATTGTGTAACCTATATTTAAAAAAACAAAAAAAAAAAAGACAAAAAGTAGATAAACAATAAATTAAAAAATGCAAATATTTTGAAATATAGGAAGCGGGGTAGTAGAATCTTTTTTCTGGCATATGGTCATAGAGACTCGATATGGGGATCCTAGGGATTTGTTTTTGGGCATAAAAGTGCTGTACAAATTTGTTTCATGTGGTCTAAGATTCGTCATCCCACCTTTATTATATCCGTTTGAATGTTTAGTAAAGTCGTTAGGTTTGTTATTCGATATTACATACTTGGTGTTACACCAATGACCAAACTGTGGATCAATTAAACCATGCAAAATGATGGATATAGTTTCACTCTATTTGATTTCATTAACAGAGAAAGACATTAAACTAATAATAACTACTATTGATTACATTTTTGTTGTCGAACTTTGCAATCTATTCAGTGGTAATATTATAGCTATTGATTGACAGAAATTAGCAAAGATGTGAAAATTGTAGTTGAAATAAAGAGAGTACAGACTACAGAGAAGCAATGATCAGTGTCAGTTACTTGAATCTAAAGTCACTTCTTCTTTCTTTCTTTCAAATCTGAGATTTTCCTAGTATTCGTTAAACACGTCAGATCAAGTGGGCTCACACACACCACCCCGACCACAATTAAACTCTCCAAAGTAGAGTGGCAATGGCATCCCTTTAAATAGTCCAAAAGTATAAGGATATTTCAGTCAAACCCTTCTTCATAATATTTGATGTTCAACTAGAAATAAGCCTTTCCCAACCAAAGATTTAATTTGTAACAAGAGAAAGAGAGAGAGAATGGCAATGCCACTCAAATCAACATCTTCTTCTATGTCTTCTTCTCAATGTTCATCTTCTTCTTCACCAACCTCAAGCTCCATGAAACTCAAATCCCTAATACAAACTCTCATCATTTCTCAAGTTTGTCGGCTACTCCGAGAAATATCTAGAGTTTCATCCATTCTTGTTAGAGTCTTGAGAAAGAAGCAATACAATTTCTTGTCAGTGTCTTCTTTACTCTATCCAAAGAGAGTCTCAAAGAAACAAAAGAATAATATATTATTCGGCTCCTTCAGACTTCACTACAACTTTTGCTCCTCTCACGTAGTGCCTGTCTCTGCGCCAGTGCGTCTCCCGGAAGAGCTCTACTTAGCTCATCTCGTACACGAATCGACTTGGGAGTCAATGTACTCCACTGAATCCATGGATGGTCGCGATGATGATGATCAAGAACCATCTCAGCTCTCTAGCTATCTAAGACAGCTAGAGGATAAAGTTAAAGACGGCCAAGAAGAGGAGACAGAGACGATGATGAATGAGATTGATAAATTGGCTGATAGGTTTATAGCAAATTGCCATGAGAAGTTCATGTTGGAGAAAGTTGATTCATATAGGAGATCCCAAGGAACCCTGAATAGAAGCGGTTGATAACGATGATGATGGGGCCTAATTTGTATCTTTCATTTCTTTTTATGTGATTTCACTTTTTCCTTCTTTTCTTCTTTTGAAACTCCTCACATGCATAGTTTGAATTATCTGAAAATGTGTATTGGAAGCATAGGGATATATGGATTGTGTGGTGTTTGTTGTGTTACAGTCTAATGATGATGATATTGATGGTGGTGGTTTATAAACTAGAATAGACGACAGTCCAAAAAGGAGAAGAGAGGATACAAATGGAATGGATTTTTGTAACTTTGGCTTTTGTGGTTTATGACGTTCTTTTGCTACTATCTTCTGATATTGTTGTTTTCTTTTGGTTGTATACAACGGGACCAATTTCGATTTTCAGTTTACTTATCTGACTTTTCTAAGATCCATCAGAAATAAAATATTTCCTTAAATAACATCATTATGCAAAAAATTAAGATAGTGTAACCTTAAAAATGCTAGACAACATATAAAACAAGTTATATTTAAAATATCAAAATGTTGATAAAATTTATAAAGTGTAAATTTTAATTTTCAAAATCTCAGTTTTTCCTAAATTATATAATTGTATTAACTAAAACTACATTAATTTAAAATTATTTATTAACTTTATGTAATATCAATTAAAAATAATATTCATATATAGTTTAAGCTTATGCATAATGGAGCTTATATATAGATAATTTTATTTTTTATGATATATAAAAAATTTAAACATTAAATTAACAAGCCTGATTCTAAACAATTTTAGCATAAAAACCAACTTTTATTTATTATAAATACAAGTCTTAGTTTAGACTTTAGAGACTCCAGTAGAGGTGCCTTAAAAAAAACATACATTTCATATTTTCATTAACAGTTTGGGCCAAACAGGCCTATGTTATCATAAAATAGGCCCAAAATGAAATTAAACAAAAACGCATCGTCTTGTCTTAAGCTGCTTCCGACCAAACTAAGGTTTCTCTCTCCTCCAACTTGGAACTTCCCGTCTTCGATCTTCTCTTCTCTCTCTCTTCATCGCACGCTGTGCCCAGCCAGCTCAAAACACTGCACTTCCGCTTTTTATCAAGATCAATCTCTACCAATACTTAGAAAAGTTCTTTCCTTTTTGTCAAATTCTTTCAATTTCTCTCTTCAATTCCCTACGAATTACTCACTTCGGATCCAATCAGCTCTTTATAGCCTCTGCGTTTGGGAGTCAATCTTTCTCTCTTCGACAATTAAGGGTTTCGTATAAAGATTGCTGTTTTACGACAGGATTCTGAATAAGGAGGTATAATTTCTGTTTTGTACTTAGTTTGAGCGATTTAAGACATTTCTCTTTTGTCCATTGAGAGATCTAACAGTTCTAGGGTTTGAAATATCACTGGAGTTTAAAAAAAAGGGTTTTACTAAATTATTCTCTTTCTTAGGGTTTAAGATATTCTTTTCACATTCTATTAGATTGTTTGATCATCTCATGTCTATTTTTTTTGCTGTCCGAATATTCGCTTAAACTAAAGTTATCCAATTTCTTGATACAATAAGTCCACCAATAAGCTCCTACATTCTCATGAGACCTCGACTGTCAAAATTATTCATGAATCTGATTAGTGCCAATGTTTTTCGTGAAGTACCTGAAAATTTAGTAGTTTGTTAAACTATTGATGTTATAAAGTGTTTTCTACATTTCAGAAGAAGGGTTGGTTTCATTTGGATGGAAAGTATATGGTAGGTCTACACATTAATATGGAAGCGCAGATTCATATACTTGAGCAGGAAGCTTATTCTGCTGTATTAAGAGCTTTTCAAGCACAGGCTGATGAATTTTCTTGGGTAAGTCCTCTTTCTTCCTTTTGCCATCAAAAGACAAAGGATTTGGCTTATATGGTTTCATTTTATAGGATAAAGCAACCGTGATGACAAACCTACGTAAAGAATTGAGGATATCTGATGATGAAAACCGACAACTGTTGAACAATGTCCATAATGATGATCTTATCAAAAGAATAAGGTAACGAGTCTGATCATTTGTGATAGTAAAGCTATGAATCTAGATTTCGTTGTATCTTGTAATAATGTGTTGTATGATGGAACTGGACCAACAGAGATTCGAGACCAAGAGGTGGAAACCAGGTTGTTAGACATCAGTCCCTCGATGTTCATCCTAGTCCGACTTTTTCAGCTTCTCGGAAGAAACAGAAGACGTTCCAATCCGTAAGACTTCTTGTTTTAATCTTTGGTCATAGAACAACAAGCAGAGGATATCTGTATTTGCATATGGTTTTCTGTTTATTTACTGATCATATCATTTGTGATACACATGCAGTATCCGTCGATTGGTTCTACTAGAAGTAAGTCATTCAATAACCGTGTAGTATCAGCAAATGAACCTGCGGAAGCTCTTATTGGAAGAAAAGTGTGGACAAAATGGCCTGAAGACAACAGCTTTTATGAAGCAGTAGTTACACAATACAATGCAAATGAGGTAACTTCTGATGGCTGAGACCTTTTTATTGAGATTGAATCAGAAATTCATATGTTCAGCATTATATATGTTTGTGTGTCGAGGTGTCTCCTGTACTTCGAATATCTGACTCCAAGGCCTCAAAGCCTGATCGAAATTTACCGTATAGTTCAGAGTTACTCTAGTGAGTGAGCATTGCAATTACTTTAGGTTGATTGTAACTGTGTAGAAAGCTAAGCAACTAGTCGAATCGCTTAGCTAGATAGCTCACTAGTTAAAAAGGAAGTTTAGGCAGAATGAGCCGGGGTACTCTGGATTAGTCTAGGATCATGGTTTAGGCATTTGTCGAAAGACTTCTCTAGTTAATCAAGTCTCTCTATAGTGTAGTTCTTGATGAATTGAAGAAAGGAGGTGTTTACTGTTAATGTGCATATGAGGCGTTGAAAAGTATACTATGACTTTGATATATCTAGAAGTTTGGAACTGTATTTAGCGTTGAACATAGCTTAAGTATATTGTAATTGATGCATTCATTGTTCTCTCGCAGGGTCGACATGCGTTGGTATATGATATAAACACAGTGAATGAGACATGGGAATGGGTTGATCTTAATGAGGTAATCTTCACGAGTTTTTGATATTATTAGGTTTTTAAGTTTTTTGTGGAAAATGCTGCCAAGAATGTCTTTTGGGTAAAGTTACATTTGTTTTTGGAGGTAGCTTTCATTAGTAAGATTACGTGGGAAACATTTGTATAGTGTATCCACCTAGTATGAAAACATTTTCAGCAGAATCTGAAGTTAGTTAGTTATATAATTGTAGATTCCAACGAAAGATATAAGATGGGATGGAGAGGAAGATGGGGTAACTTTGAATGTAGGACATGGCGGTGGAACAACTCGTGGGAATCGAAGGACCTTAAGCCATGGTGGTAGAGGGAGAGGTCCAAGAACTCAGCCAAGAAGAGAACATTTAGCAACGGAAAACGGTGGTGGGAGGAAGTTTTTCGGTGAGATTGAATTGTTCAACACAGACTCACTTGTGAAAGAGGTAGGTATCTCTATCTCTCTGCATTTTGTTTCTCTTTAGGCAAAAAGGGTTTTTGATGTCGAAATCTTTCGCATTAGGTCGAGAGAGTTTTTGATTCAAACCTTCCTGATCCACATGAGCTTGATAAGGCCAAGAAGCTACTCAAGGTGAGCGATATGATAATTGATAAGAACTTTGTGACGAGATATCGATTGAAAGAAACAGTGAAGTGAAACTTGGTGTTGTTGTTATTGGATGATATAGGAACATGAACAGGCGCTTATTGCTGCCATTGCAAGGCTTACGGATGCTTCTGATTACGAAAGCGGTAATAAATGTGAACAGCGGCCTTTGTTTATTTCTATTTGTCATGCACTAAGATCACTAACAACAACATAATTTGTGCTGGTGAACCAGATGGAGAAGAACCGTATTCGCATGAGCTTCCAATGCTGCTGGGGTGAGTATGTATGACACCATCACCCCTAGGAAAAATGACTAGCAATATTTCTTTTTCTTCTGTTTTGCTTTAAGGGATCCCAGAAAATGATTTTGTTCATATATGATGAACAATTAGTAGTATTCTTCTAATTTGTGGTTTCAGAATGTATGAAAATAATCGTTAGGAATTTTGTTTGTAAAAACACTATTTTTAAAAAAAAATTCTGAACTTGTGTGATCATCATCAGGCTTGCCATCAGGATCGTTAATAATTTACTTGCTCAAATCCCCAATTCCTGTCTAAACAATGTAAAAAGAATCGAACCAAGCATGTAAATATTGAGAAGAGGCTTTTGACCTTTGAGCATAACATTCAAAATCTGATTCAATTAGCAAGAATATAAGATGGAAAGTGAGATCAACATAAATCACCTGTCACTGAATCCTTCAATTTTAAAAATATTTCAATGGTTACTTTACTTCAATTTATTTTATTGTTTTAAAAAAATATATTCAATGGTTATAAGAACGGTTAACAATAAATTAGTATCAGGGTTATCGTCTTATCGACCCGATGTTAGAAATTTTTTATAATTTTTCTTTTGTTAAAATGACAATCTTAATTCTTAATGGCAATTATATGTTCAATCTTAATGGCAATCTTAAACCGATCGATTATTCAAATTATATGTTCCGTATTTTTTTTAGATTGAATGTTATTGATAGAGTTATCAGAAAAAAATACTACTTTTTAGTTTAAATTACTGTGATTATGATAAAAAATTAAAACGCGCCAAACTTAACGATTTTTTTCCAAAATTTCTACAAATGACTCGTTACCCAAATTATTTTTTCTGTATTTTTTGAATATATTAAAACTAATGTGACTATGATAAAACAATTAAAACGCGCAAATTTAACAATTCTCTATTTTTGAAACCACTGGATGTGAATTAACAATAAATATAAAGTAATATGTGTACAAATAATCAGAGTTGAATATTTTTTTGGTGTTTATTACTTGCATGAGTACAAGTTTGATTCCAGTCTCATCAAATAAACTCTATTATTGTCAAAACATAAATTCATTCTAATGTTAATGTATATACTTTAAATTTATAGTAATCCATATAATTAATAATGGAATTAGTCTCCTGGTCTTTTGGTGTTCCACGAATTAATTTATATTATTAACAAATTAAGCAAACCTCTATCCCCCATTTATATTGTTGAGCTGTGTGTGTGGAGATGATGATGATGATGATAAACCCAATAGAATTTTAAAAGGATAAGAATCGCAAAGCTCATATCACAAAACTTTGAGATCTCATTTCATCTTTCTTCGATTCTACCTACTCCGATTCAATCGATCTTATCGAGACATGGATGCTCGTAAGAGAGGACGCCCTGAAGCTGCTGCCTCTCACAACTCCAATGGCGGATTCAAGAGGTCTAAGCAAGGTTTGTTCTTTCACTCCTCTCCTTCCTATTGTCTCCAATTGGGTTTTAGAAATTCGAGATCTTCACAACAAGAGAGAATGTTTTGGTATCACTTATGTTTGTTCATTTCTAGTTGCAATGTGTGCTCTGTCTCTCGTAAAGGTTGTTCCTTTGTTCATTTTTGTGTTCATTAGAGAGATTAGTCGCAAACCCTTTTTCTGCTTCAGTCTGGTATTACCTTACTTGAGAGTTGGGAGACAATTGATATGAGAAGTTTGTATCTTGTTCTGCTTTGTGTTGTGCTATTGGCTTACCCTTCTTCTCATATTCATTGGATTCATCAATCAACTCCCATTAGCCTTTGTGACCACTCAACATTACTGGATTTACTTGATTGATATATTGATCTGTATCAACTCAAGCTGTTGAGTTCAATTTCAAAACTCTATAACCCTGGAAATTTTCAAAACCAGAATGGTATACTGGTGCCAAGTCCAAATGATATGTATTGAGAAAATTGTAGAAAAGTTTAACCAAGTAAAAGCACTTAATGTTTGCAACAGAGATGGAATCAATTTCAACTGGTTTAGGAAGCAAATCCAAGCCATGCACTAAATTTTTCAGGTTATAAATCTATTTTTTTTCCTGATTGGATCATGAAATTAAGAAGTAATACTGTATAAAGTGTGCTAATGAAGTGGATAGTTGTTATACAGGTACGTAGCACTGTTCATCCTTAAACGAGTTAAAAAGTCAATGTAACAAACTGTGATTCCTCCTAAGAATGGATGATAAGCTTATATGGAGTATAATTTTGGAACTGAACTCTACTGGTGAATCTAATATACAAAATCAACCAAAACTTGTTTTTGTGGCTGTCGTTGTAAACAATTTGTTTATTCTTCTTCTGTTTGATGGTAAGGAAACTGTAATTTTGCATATGCAGCATAAAACCATTGTTCTCAAGTAAGGTTCTTCTTGCATTATCTTTGAACTATCCATGAGTCTTTCGGCTCCTGTGCAACGTGTTGTTCATCGGTGATGCATAATGACTACAATCTGTTTTATTACTTTATAAATTTCTTTCATTATCTTTGTACTAAAACGCTATAGCTTTTTCGAGAAGGTAGCAATAGTGCAACAGCTTGGAGATGTGTCGTTTTGTTCTTTCTCGAATGAATTTGCTGATGCATTATGGTTTGTACTGCAGCACTTCTGGATGTCCATTTGGTGACAATTGCCACTTCTTGCACTATGTGCCCGGTGGGTACAATGCTGCAGCGCAGATGACAAATCTCCGACCACCGGTTTCTCAAGTTTCCAGAAATATGCAAGGATCTGGTGGTCCCGGCGGCAGATTCTCAGGGAGAGGAGATCCAGGATCAGGCCCTGTTTCAATCTTTGGTGCTTCTACTTCCAAGATCAGTGTAGATGCTTCTTTAGCCGGTGCCATCATTGGAAAAGGTGGAATCCATTCCAAACAGATATGCCGTGAAACAGGAGCAAAATTATCGATTAAAGATCATGAAAGAGACCCAAACTTGAAGATTATCGAGCTGGAAGGAACATTTGAACAGATCAATGTAGCGAGTGGGATGGTGAGAGAGCTTATAGGGAGGCTTGGATCAGTGAAGAAACCTCAAGGGATTGGTGGTCCTGAAGGGAAACCACATCCTGGGAGCAACTACAAAACCAAGATCTGTGATAGGTACTCTAAAGGGAACTGTACATATGGAGATAGATGCCATTTTGCTCATGGTGAATCTGAGCTGCGCAGGTCAGGAATCGCTTAGTTATGTCTTTAGACTCTTGAGAACAGATTATGCATTGTTAGCTCCATTATCATTGTGACTTTTTGCTCTCTCTTTTTGTTTTATCAATTTGTTTTATGCGACTCGCTTTGAAAACTTTAGCCCATTCTGTATTGAGCTCTGAAGATTCGACGAGTTCTGTAAGTTACCGATCACAGTTAAAAGACTTTGATATGTTAAAACCCTTATATTACAGCTACATACTATTTTTGTCTTAACTCTTAAGATATCATGCACAATAATATACTTGTTTTGTCTTAACCTATCGATTACAAAACCGGGTTAACCGCCGACATGAGGCGAACTCTAAAGCCTAACACGCGTCAACATCTATCTTCTCAACGACTCAAAGGCTTTCCAACACGTGTAGGACCAATAACTGAAACACAAAGCCTACCACCTCTTCTTCCTCTTCTTTCATGACACGTCTCACTGACGTGTCGTCAAGAACGTAATTAAATATTAAACTATCGTGACGAACGCGAGGCCTATGGCTATATCTATGGGACATGCTCGGTGAGCAAAACAATAAACAAAAGTAATCAGAAGATATCTTTGTAACATCTTTGAATTTCGCTAAAGGAAAAGAGAGAGATTTGGTAAAAATGCAGTCGATGAAAGAAACAGCTTCGAATATTGCAGCTTCTGCAAAATCTGGCATGGACAAAACCAAAGCTACCTTGGAGGAAAAGGTAACAGAATTGTGGTTATTATTAATTTATTGATGTAAAATAATAAAAATGGTGTAACGTTGGGTTTGTTTTGTCTTCAAAAGGCGGAGAAGATGAAGACACGAGACCCTGTTCAGAAACAGATGGCTACACAGGTTAAAGAAGATAAGATCAATCAAGCTGAGATGCAGAAGAGAGAAACGCGTCAGCACAACGCGGCCATGAAAGAAGCGGCTGGAGCCGGAACCGGTTTAGGTTTGGGGACGGCCACTCACTCGACCACTGGACAAGTCGGACACGGCACTGGGACACATCAGATGTCGGCTCTGCCTGGTCACGGAACGGGACAACTGACCGACCGCGTTGTGGAGGGCACGGCTGTGACCGACCCGATTGGAAGGAACACTGGAACTGGTCGGACAACCGCTCATAACACTCACGTTGGTGGTGGTGGTGCCACCGGGTACGGAACCGGCGGGGGATATACTGGATAAACGGTGTTGTTCACTTGTTCTGTTATTTGCTCTGTTTTTGTTGAATCGAAATTTCGTGGTTTTCTGTCTTACTTTCGTGTTCTGTTTTTTTTTTTTCTTTTTCTTGTGCTTCTGAATAATTGTAGGACTTCGATCTCATCTAGGTTTTTGTTGTTGGATGATAGTCTTACTTTATGAGTAGAATGTTCATGCAATGTAACAGTAGTAAAATTATCCGTTAACAATATTGTGCCCATGCAACTTAACAATAACAATACATTGCTAACTTTTTGAACTTTGAAGAGAAACATTGCTAATGCTAAGTTTTTGAAGAGAAGCATTCGCATCATATTTGAATTAATCTACTATGTTATCAAAGAAAAATTATTTCTCTGCGCAATGGGTTTGTATAAAACAACATGTACCATGCGTGAATATTCTTAAAATAGTCACTTCGTTTTGAACCATGAAGATTTTTAACGATTAGATGATCATTGATCCGACATTAGTATTTGAAGTACAAAACCAAAGTCAAAAGACTCACAATTATAACCTTTACAGTTTTTGGTACGTTTTCGATTTTCACGCTGACTCTTCTTCCTTCTTCGGTTGCTCTATAATCGTCCAATCTGATTTGGATCTTCGTTGGTGTTTTTTTTTGTGGTTGTAGGAAGAAAAATGTCTTTCAGTTTTTGGAAAGGAGGAGGCTAAACATGGAGTGGAGATGGCTTTGATTGATTTGGATGCTTTTCAGTTTTTTGTTAACATGGAGTACAACGATATGCACGAGACTCCACTGGGATCTCATAGTATCCAAGCTGATATTGATGATCCAACAACTTTGAAGTCAAGACCACAAACTCATGATGTAGAACCTAATCAGTTTCCCATTACTTCCTCATCAAGGGATCACCCGCAAGGAGCGTGATATTATCAAGCTCAAAGCCCAGTTTGTGGCTGATTTTGGAATGCCTTTTGGGCAGGATTTGGTGATGAAGAGTGTGTTTATGAAACCTGAGCTTGAGCGGTTGATCCTCTGTTTAGGTTTGTCAAATGCTTTTAACTTTTTTTAAGAAGAAACGCGTTTTTAGACTTCTATTTCTAAATAAATCGACAAAAACAAAAATATGATGTAAGATCCTTGGTAATACGTACCAAAAATCACGTCATCAATTGAATTTAATTTTAATTTATAGAGACAACTTTAATTTACACAAATCATATTTTTCACACTTTGCTTCAACTACTCTCTCACTCTTGAAGACCAACGAAAGTCTTTTCCTTTTTCTCCAAAAATCTCACATTTTTTTTCTTCAGTTTCATCTAAAAAGATTCAATTCATATCGAAAATAAAAAAGGAACAAACTTTGCTTTTTGTTTTCGCAATCTCCGATTCGTTAACTCGTTTTCTCTCTTCACCTGTTTCAAGCTTTTCGATCCAACAAATCACGAGATTCCTCTTTCCGGTGTGGTCTCCGGCGACCTAAAATAAAGAGTTAATTCTCGTGGTCGTGGAGAGCAAATGAGGGATGTTCTCCTGGTTAGCGAGAATGGCTCTTTTTTGTTTACGACCTATGCGGCGATACGGTCGTATGAACAGAGATGATGACGATGATGATGATCACGACGGTGACTCTTCTTCCTCCGGTGACTCCCTTCTTTGGTCTAGAGAACTCGAGAGACATTCTTTCGGAGATTTCTCTATTGCTGTTGTGCAAGCTAACGAGGTTATTGAAGATCATAGTCAAGTCGAGACTGGAAACGGTGCCGTTTTCGTCGGAGTTTACGATGGTCATGGTGGTCCTGAAGCTTCTAGATACATCTCTGATCATCTCTTTTCTCATTTGATGAGTTAGTTTTTTTTAATCTCTTTTTGTCTTCTTCAAGTCAAACAAAATCTCTTTTTGTGTTCTTCAAGTCAAACACTAAGTCCACTTTGATATTCTGTGTCTGTGTGTGTTTCTTCTTCTTGATTTGGTTTTGATGATCGGATAATTTTTGTAGAAAGTTGAAATCTTTATGCATCTGATGAACAGTGAAGTGAATCTTGACTTTTTCTTTATCATTTTTTGGTGAGCTACCTACTTTTTGGCAGGTTATCTTTGTCTTGTGTGTCTCTCTGTTTGTTCGTTTCTGGATTTTTGTAGCTTTGTCTTGTTCCTTTTGTGGATTACAATGGTTTTCATTAGCTGCTTATTGATTAAAGTTTTGATCTTTTAGGAGTTTCGAGAGAAAGGAGTTGTATTTCAGAGGAGGCTTTAAGAGCTGCATTTTCTGCTACTGAGGAAGGGTTTCTCACGCTTGTGCGAAGGACTTGCGGGTTGAAACCGTTGATTGCAGCTGTTGGATCTTGTTGTTTGGTTGGAGTTATTTGGAAAGGGACTTTGCTTATCGCTAATGTTGGTGATTCTCGTGCTGTGCTTGGTTCCATGGGTAGTAATAATAATAGGTCAAACAAGATTGTAGCTGAGCAACTGACTAGTGATCACAATGCTGCTTTGGAAGAAGTTAGACAAGAGCTTAGGTCGTTGCATCCTGATGATTCACATATCGTTGTCCTTAAACATGGTGTGTGGCGCATCAAAGGCATCATTCAGGTTTGCAAAGCTCTCTAATCACATATTTAAATGCCTGTGACACTATGATAAGAACAAAGCTATGAAACTGCTATTATTATGGTTCCAATTCACTAAACAAGAGAGACTTGATTAATGATTAGCTCTTTGCACAAGTAGACAGACCCTTTGTGTCATCTTGGCTTATCAAACTATAAGTCAATATTGTGTTTCATTTGTGCAGGTATCTAGATCAATAGGGGATGCATATTTAAAGCGCCCAGAGTTCTCACTTGACCCTTCATTTCCGCGGTTCCATCTCGCTGAAGAACTACAAAGACCTGTTTTATCAGCAGAGCCTTGTGTCTACACAAGAGTCTTACAAACAAGTGACAAGTTTGTGATATTCGCATCAGATGGACTCTGGGAACAAATGACCAACCAGCAAGCTGTAGAGATAGTGAATAAACACCCCCGTCCTGTACGTGCCACCACCTAAGATTGCTAAAAGTTAATTCTCAGGTTTTTTCTGCTTTCACTGATGTTGTATATATGTATGAAACAAACACAGGGAATAGCGAGAAGGCTGGTGAGAAGAGCGATAACCATAGCTGCGAAAAAGAGAGAGATGAATTACGATGATTTGAAGAAAGTGGAGAGAGGAGTGAGGAGATTCTTTCATGATGATATAACAGTGGTTGTGATATTCATAGACAATGAGCTTCTTATGGTGGAGAAAGCTACTGTTCCTGAATTGTCCATTAAAGGTTTTTCTCATACCGTTGGACCTTCCAAGTTCAGTATCTTCCTCTCTTAGACATTTTTGTTACATTTCTTTACTTTACTATCACAGTCTTCACAAATATGATAAAAATGAACACGGATCGATTTTGTACCAACACGTTTGAGTTTAGATACAAAATTGTAGGTTAATAATCCTTGAACTGCTCATTTGTAATTCCAATAATCAAAATGTATCCTAATGTTTTCCTTTGCATTCTACATTAACAGACATCCAAAAATCCAAAAGCAGAATCTTACCTATCTCTGGATTTCATTAGGAACAGAGGAAGATACAAAAAACAGAAAGATAGTTATAAGTAGTATATAACGAAACAAACTCAATTCTCAAATACTTTTTGAAGAACACACAAATAAAGATTAATGTCATCTGCCAGTAAGCTCCGTAAGTGAATTGATCTGACTCCCTGTAAGAGAGTAGTCAATGTCACTGAAAGATGGAGGCATCGCTGGCCACACGAAAGCTGGTCTCTCTGTAGGAACATCCGGTGGGCTAGTCTCACCCGTCAAGACCTTCAACACTGTTTTCATGGACGGTCTTTGGTTCGGATTCGGGTGGCAGCAAGCTAGTCCTAAGAGCAAAACGCTTTTCATTTCTTCTTTATCGAACAAATTTCCCATTCCCGGATCGGCAGCATCCGTGATGGTTCCATTTCTGTATAGCTCCCATAGCCAATTCACAATGCTATTGTTGTAATTGTTCTGGTTGTCTTTGACCAAGACATAGCTTGGTTTCTTCCCCGAGACTACTTCAAGCATTAGAACTCCGAACGCATACACATCTGTTTCAACTGTGGCTCTCCCGTTGAGAAAAGTCTCAGGAGCCATGTATCCCGGTGTTCCAGCGATCTCCTTGGTCGAATGATGTGTCATTTCGCTTTGCTGAATCATCCTCGCAAGCCCGAAGTCGCCGAGCTTTGCGTTGAAGTCGGAGTCCAGCATTACGTTGCTTGCTTTTATGTCTCTGTGAAGTATCCTCTTCTCACATCCATTGTGAAGATACTCCAAAGCTTGAGATAGCCCTGTTATAATGTTCTTCCTTGTCTCCCATGTTAGGTTTGATCTTGACTTGTCTTCCAAGAAAAGATATTTGTCCAAGCTTCCGTTAGGCATATACTCATAAACCAGAAGATACTCCTTCCTCTCGTAGCACCATCCCAATAACTTCACCAGGTTCCTATGATTCAGATTACCAATAGTTGTGATCTCGGCTATAAACTCTTGCTTCCCTTGATGCGATTTCTCGGAAACTCGTTTCACAGCTATGTCTCTACCCTGCCATTTCCCTTTAAACACCATCCCAAACCCGCCTTGCCCTAGTTTATTCTCCGCGCCGAAGTTTCCTGTTGCTCTCTTTAGCTCTCTCAGCTTGAACTTCTGCGGATTTGCAGCGCAATTATCTAGCTCAGCTTCTATATCCGGATTTGTTTCCCCTGCCTTTGACCTAGATCTCAAGTACAATGCTCCTAAGAAAGCTCCTATACCAACAATAAACACTATAGGGATAGTGATCCAGAGCCATAACATGTTTCCATCGCCATCGATCTTTAAACCTTCAAAACTCCATGATCTCACACAATTCAGCTCCGTGAAATTGCTTGTTGAAGCTGTAAATCCAACATAAACTGTCTCCGGAAGATAGGCTGAGAGATCTATAGCCCTAGAAAACACTAAGTTCCTCTGTTCAAACACATCCAAGTTTCTTGAGACATAAACCGATAGATTCTTACCATCATACCGCACATGTGCGGTTAAGTCAAGTCCGGAATCGATCTTGATCCCTCGACCGCTCAAGGATTCTTGAACAACCGAATTGATGTTGTTCACATTTAGAGCCACATGGTTTCCATCAAGATCATCCGAATGACTCTTCCTTGTGTCGAACTCAACCGAAACGATCCTCGACTCATTATTCCTATTTGTTCTTTCGTTGACCATACCGAGCCACATACCTGAGCTGTTCTGAGGAGCAGTCTCCTCGGGTGTGAGAACGAAAGCTAAGCCTTCGCCTCCGGGATCGGTTTTGTTAGAGATGTTAATAACGAAAGTGGTGTTGAAAGTAGCACTCTTGTGTTTGCTCCATAGCCTGAAAGGCTTTTTGTAGAGTGCTCTGCCTGCTTGGTTTGCGATAGTGCCACCAGGTCCACCAGTAACATCAGGAGTCACTTGGATTGCTCCAAAGACAATGTATGAGTTATCTCGGATCAATTCCAGTTCATTGCTCACATTAAACCCAGGGAAATCGAACTTTAAGCACTTCACTTGTGTCTCGATCTTACAAGTTAGTATCAAGAACAGGAGCTTCCACGCAAGAGAAAATCTCATTCTTTTTTTTCTTTTGTGTTTTTTGGTTCTGCACATACAATAAATTATCTTATATGGTTTTCTTTATGGGTTTGGAATATATTAAAAATGGCTTCGTCGTCGAGATTAAAGTTTTACTCGGAGATTCTGGTCATAATACGACTGTTTCTACATTGGATATTTGGTTTTACATCTTCTTTTATTCAACAACGAAGAGTTGACCTGTCACTAATTTTAACAGGTTGTTGGATAAGTCTTATCTAAGCTAATTTGTCAAAATTATGTATTATGATTGTGTGTTATTTAAACGTTGACGTTATGTGTAAATGTATATGTAAATATAAGTTGAAATCTAGTACTTGTTTAAAAAATATTCTGAAGATTTGATAAATTCTCAAGGGCTTTGTTAATTGAAACATATATTCATAAACAAATCTTAGAAGTTAGATGTAACCTCTGTATTTGAAAACTCATATTGAAATCTTGAGAATTTTTTTTGGTCAAAACATCTTCAGAATTTTTAAAATACCCAAGATATTTCTATGTAACTAATTAATGTTCAAGAGGTTTTAATGTAATTAATCAAACCCGAGTATGAATGAAAATAACAATGTCTACAACTTTTAGTCAATCTTGAGCAGCTATCATCAGTTTGTTATTAATTACTATAATATATATAAAACTAACTTTGGAATGAGGTAGCTAACATGTGAAAATTCATATAAAGCTACAACTTGTTCTATTTTATAGTGACTTCTATCAGATATTCATATTCGCTTGGGGAGGCTCTCGGCAACAACATTTTTATTATCATTTTCCTTTGAATTCTCAAATTCAACATACGACTGATATAACTGTATAAGATAAGATATTTAGACCCTGCTTTGTTAACTTCTACACGTTTAAAAAAAAAAAAATTAATGGTGAACTATGTTACATCACAATAGACGTGTACTGCACAATTTTTTATTTCTTTTGAATGAAATTTTTAAACATGCTTGACACAATCAGACATGAAAGACAAAGCTATTTGTATAAGAGTAAAATAATGAACAAATAATTTATAGATGTAAGGAAAATTATCAATGAACATTAATTCTTGCAAGTTTTTCGACAAAAGATATGCTTGAATAACTATTACAGTCTGTTAAGTTTATAGTAGTATATGGATAAATTCTTAACGAAGAAGTAATGATGATATTAAGAAGAGTTTGGATGGTCCAGAAGCATAATGAATGATTGGATTTAAACGCACATGGAGAGTTGGTGATGACATTCTGAAGTGCAAACCAAATAGAATGAGCTGAAAAGATTTCGAATATTTGGATCCGATCGGCTAAAGCAGTGTAGACGCTTGACCAAGGATAGAAAAAGAATAATATTGGGGAAGTTTTTGAAACTTTACATATAAAGTAAAATTGAGATATGTCCAGTGAGGAAGATGAAGAACTATAATTTCAAGCAACAAGGAAGAATAAATGTTTATCAAAAAAAGAAAAACAAAAAACAAGGAAGAATAAAGGCGGTATGTATTTTACTTAGGACTAATGAACTAAGCATATTGTGTTATATGCATGATTTTTTTTTTTTTTTACCGTGAATAAAAAAAGTTAGTGGTGTGACCAAGGTGGCTAAGTCAGTCATTTTAACCTAATTTTTTACGATCGAAAAATATCACAGAAGCGCTCAGATCGCAGTGGAGAGTTCGTTAGTTTTTTTTTAATCAAATCTGTTCATCATCTATTTGAGACTGGTTTTATGGACTTTTTAATTTCCGATCGAAGCAAGTTCCATTATTTCGTTTGCTATATATGGCCTTCACTGAATATCCAAATTTTTGTATCATCAATTGGATATTCTTATACGTAAAGATTAATTTGTTAGTATACTTGAAATTTTCCTAATATTAAATTTCTATAGATTTTTTCGAGTTATATATAATCTTATTAATATGTTTTGATGTGCTGGTAAACTTGTACGTTAGTTTTTTTTTTTTTTTCAATTTACGTTGCGACCAATTATTTGTTAGTGTACGTTGATCATTTTTTCAGTTTGTGTTTAGTTGAAGATCTAAAAAGGATTATAAAGATATTGTAAAATTAAAAAAACATCTGTAAGTTAAAAAAACATATACAGTTGTAAAGTGCCCTAACAACTAACAACTCTTTCACGTTATTTACTTTTCGTGGAACGTGACTATATGACACGAATCTTGTAGACTCAATTTTTCTAACGTTAATGACTAATTAAAACACGCACTACATAAAAATCTAGAAGCGCCATCTTTTCTCACTTTTTGACTTGGTAAAACAACACGCACCTTGACTAGTAATTATTAGCTTAAGTTAAAATCTGTTACATTCCTGATCAGGTAAGATTTATTCAGCTTTTATCCTCTATATAATGACTAATTAGATTAATCATAAGTTCAGAATCAATCAGTAAAACGAAAAGCTAATCCAAAACTCTTTAATTATTTGCAACAACTGATCAATGGCTGTAACAAGCTCTTCTTCTACTTGTGATGGTTTCTTCATCATCAGCCTTATTGTTATCGTTTCTTCATTGTTTGGGACATCATCTGCGCAGTTAAACGCAACGTTTTACTCAGGCACATGCCCTAACGCCTCTGCCATCGTTCGCAGCACTATTCAGCAAGCTCTTCAATCCGATGCAAGAATCGGAGGCAGCCTAATCCGCCTTCATTTTCACGACTGTTTTGTTAATGTATAATAAGCTTCTTGGTTTTTATATTTTATCATAAATCCTTCTAAATTTTGTTACACTAAACCGCTACTTTGCTTTTTTACATCGGAAAAGGGTTGCGATGGGTCGCTCTTGCTTGACGACACTTCAAGCATCCAGAGCGAGAAGAACGCTCCTGCCAATGCAAACTCAACTAGAGGATTCAATGTTGTCGATAGTATCAAGACAGCCCTCGAGAATGCTTGTCCGGGCATTGTTTCTTGCTCTGACATTTTAGCTCTTGCCTCAGAGGCCTCTGTGTCTTTGGTAATACATAACACTTTCTTCATAAAACATAATCAAACAAAAGAAATTACGATACCTAAAGGCCGACCTTGAGCTCTGTGGACCTATCTATGGGCTGGGCCGCCAGTGAAAAATACCTAATATTACCTAATAAGCATGTTTAATTATCTTCTTCAGGCAGGAGGACCTTCATGGACTGTGTTATTAGGAAGAAGAGATGGTCTCACCGCAAACTTGTCTGGAGCCAATTCGTCTCTTCCCTCTCCCTTCGAAGGCCTTAACAACATCACATCAAAATTTGTAGCTGTCGGGCTAAAGACAACCGATGTAGTATCCTTGTCTGGTAAATCATCAGACATGTTTAATTACTTGCAGCTCACTTCAAACAAAACCCTAATTAATGACAACTCTGTTGTTGTTCAATATGCATAGGAGCGCATACGTTTGGGCGTGGTCAATGCGTAACGTTCAACAATAGACTATTCAACTTCAACGGGACAGGAAACCCCGACCCGACTCTGAACTCAACACTTCTCAGCAGTCTTCAACAGCTATGTCCTCAAAACGGCAGCAATACAGGGATCACCAATCTCGATCTGAGCACACCTGATGCGTTCGATAACAATTACTTCACGAACCTTCAGAGTAACAATGGGCTTCTCCAGTCAGACCAGGAACTGTTCTCAAACACCGGTTCAGCCACCGTCCCGATTGTTAATTCCTTTGCAAGTAACCAGACCCTGTTTTTTGAGGCGTTTGTTCAGTCTATGATCAAGATGGGGAACATTAGTCCCTTGACTGGGAGTAGTGGAGAGATTAGACAAGACTGTAAGGTGGTTAATGGACAGTCATCAGCCACTGAAGCAGGGGACATTCAGTTACAATCTGACGGACCAGTGAGTGTAGCAGATATGTGAACAACGATGAGATCAGTTTCACCGTTTGTTTATCATATATGAATAATAACTCCTAGGCCGAATCATTTTTGTGAAAAAAATAAGTTTGGTTGAGGAGAAAATAAGTGAGTGGTAGGGTTGTGTTTTACACTTTTGAAAATTTTAATATTCTAAAACATTATTATGCCTAAATACATGCATGCATGTATAACGTCTATCGTTTTGATACATTTTGTGGATTTGAATCTAAATTGTGTCACAACGACAAAATTTAAAAGAATAAAATAAAAAACTAGATTCATGTCATGATTTATCAAATCTAATGTTTTTAGTGTCAATCAATGGAAAAAATTATAATTCATGAGAAATAAATAGAAGTACGGCAAAGTGATTTGAAACATAGGTTCATATTTTGAAAAATGGGAAGCAAAATCTATTAATAGATTTCATAATATTATAAGATTCATAATCCTTAAGTTACTTGCGCATTTTGATTGTTTATTATTCTATGAGTTAATGTCAAAGGAACATCTCCAAAAGTGATCGTAAGTAAGACTTTTGCAGATTCTTCATCAAAATCAGTGAAGTAATAACAACTCATTATAAAAGGCTTGATTATGAATCCTTTTCTGGTTTTCTGAAAGTACAGCTGTAAAGCTCCAACAACTATTGAAGGCAGCAGTTCTTTCAAATATTAGTTATCATTCACAGAATTGTGACTTATAACTAAAACTTTAGACTAACATTTAAAAAACTTATCTAAAAATTTTGCGTATTCCTTGTGACAATTGAGAACTCCTTTCACAATCTCATATATATGAAATTTCCCTTGATTAAACGTGGGAATCTAAATGCATTAATCATTATAGATGTTGGCTTATAAATTTAATTTTGAGATTGAAATGTGGCCATATCATGTTTTAGTGTATTCATTTTATAAAAGAAAGAAACAAAAAAAAAAAATCTTGATTTTCTTGACCACCGATTTCGTCTCACGCAAAATCCTGTATAAATTATAAAAACTATATATAACTTCATTTACCAACCGCGTGGGAGGATTACAATAATGCAATTGATGGAGATAGTATAACCTAAAGACAAATTACTTTTAACTAAACAAAATGTAGAAGCACCAGCTTTCTTTTCCCATCTTTTGGACTATGTAGACAAACACACACGTTAATCTATAGTTATTGGCTTAATTTCAAAATCTTTCACTTTCATGATCAGTCAAGAAATACGCGTTTAATCGACTTTTTCTCTCTATATATACAATTCTTTCAAAATGATCAAACATAGTCATAAGTTCCGCACCAATCAGTGGAAATAACTAATCAAAACTCTGTATCATCGTTTTCAAAACCTAATTAATGGCTGTAACAAATCTTCCTACTTGTGATGGTTTGTTCATTATCAGTCTTATTGTCATCGTTTCTTCAATATTTGGGACATCATCTGCGCAACTAAACGCAACATTTTACTCTGGGACTTGTCCCAACGCCTCTGCCATCGTACGCAGCACTATTCAGCAAGCTCTTCAATCCGATACAAGAATCGGAGCCAGCCTCATCCGCCTTCATTTTCATGACTGTTTTGTTAATGTATACTAATATTTTCGACGCAACTGTTTAACATCAATTAAGCCATGTTGTAATTTTCGCCCTAAACCTACTTTGCCTTCTTTATTATATATTCTGAAGGGATGTGATGCATCGATCTTGCTTGACGACACTGGAAGCATCCAGAGCGAGAAGAACGCTGGTCCGAATGTAAACTCAGCTAGAGGATTCAACGTTGTTGATAATATCAAGACTGCCCTCGAAAACGCTTGCCCTGGTGTTGTCTCTTGCTCTGACGTTTTAGCCCTTGCCTCTGAGGCTTCTGTGTCTTTGGTAACTCTACACGTTCTTTGTGGACATATGAAACAAAACATAACTAAAAATTACTGTGGTATAATTCTATTTAGTTATTGTTAAGATACGTTTGATCATCTTCAGGCAGGAGGGCCATCATGGACTGTATTATTAGGAAGAAGAGATAGTCTCACGGCCAACCTCGCCGGTGCAAATTCGTCCATTCCTTCTCCCATCGAAAGCCTAAGCAACATCACATTTAAATTTTCGGCTGTCGGGCTTAATACAAACGATCTGGTAGCCTTATCTGGTAAGTTCATCTAAATGTTTAGTTACTTGCGTCTCAAGTTGAAACAAACCCTAACGCCAACTCTTGTGGATCGACGTAGGTGCGCATACGTTCGGGCGTGCTCGATGTGGAGTATTCAACAACAGACTATTTAACTTCAGCGGGACAGGAAATCCCGATCCAACTCTAAACTCAACGCTTCTGAGCACTCTTCAACAGCTATGTCCTCAAAACGGTAGCGCATCAACGATCACCAATCTTGATTTGAGCACACCAGATGCGTTCGATAACAATTACTTCGCCAACCTTCAGAGCAACGATGGACTTCTTCAGTCAGACCAAGAGCTGTTCTCTACCACCGGTTCATCCACCATCGCGATTGTTACTTCGTTCGCAAGTAACCAGACTCTGTTTTTTCAGGCCTTTGCACAGTCCATGATCAATATGGGGAATATTAGTCCCTTGACTGGGAGTAATGGAGAGATTAGGTTAGACTGTAAGAAGGTTAATGGAAGTTGATTTCCTTAAAGCTCATTTTCTTTGAAAAAACATTGGCAAGCTTTGGTTGAATAATTTTTGTTATCATAATCACATCAAATCTGTATTGCACTTAAATCATTCTAAGCAAATTTATGATAAATGAAATTAAATCAAAACAACAGAAAATCAGCAAAATATTTAACAGTTTTACTATTATTAATGGAACATTCTCTTTATCTTTGCATTCACAGAGAAGAATGCAGAAAATTGAAAGTTTTCACTTTAGTAATAAGAACAACTTTATTTTGTGGGCTCCAACAGAGAATTATCATTGACAAATTATTTTACGAATCACCAATCAATAACGATAACAAAAAAAAAAAAAAAACCGTCCAACATGTTAATCGAATTATCTATCAACCATCATTACAGTCCTTGTGGAATGATTTCGCCGACAAATAAAAAATTTCATTTGAAATTTAGGGGAGACATAAAATAATTCGGTAGGCTGATTTTGCGGTCAAAATAAAGCGGTCCCTTTCCACGCCAAACTGCCGAAGACGAGAGTGCTTGATTCTCTAATTTTCCTCTAGAGTACTATTGATTTTATTTTTTGACAGGAACTATGAATTTTCGGCTGTAAATGTAAATATTAATTCATTAATGACAAATAATATTATTCTATTTTATAAAGTAAAATAAAAAATAAGAACTTAATAATTATCTCAAAAAATGTTGACAAAAATAAATTTGTTCAAGAATACCAATTTAAAAAAAAAATAGGTATAGAAATTAGGTTATATTTTTCTTATCTTCTCACACACACAGAGACATACATATATACGGATGAAAGTCATGATCTATATTTATATGTTTATTATTTAGGTATCATCATCGCCTCTATTACCTACATATAAATAAAGCAATAAAAATGTAAATATACTCTCATATATATATTGAGTTACCAGCGGAAAAAAATACGCAGTTCTCTGAATTCGTTAATTTATTATATATAATGAATGTGGAGTTATTATTGGGACGGAAGTCCTACCACAATTTAAACGCCTCAAACATCTTCTTTTTAAAACATTACTAAAAAGGGTTAAAAGAAGACAAAATTGAATGTGAAGTTGTTGACTTGTTTCTATCTACAACTTTAGAATACGATAGAAAGCAAAGTTCTTACAAATAAAATTAATATTGGATAAGTGATCTGTTTTGTGTGATAGGTACGCTTTGAGTCAGAATTTCAATGGTTCAATTCTTCATATGGGTTACTACCGGTGGTATTATAGTGTCGATTACAAACGATTAGGAGTGTTGCCACAAGTGTCATAGGAAAATTTAAAACAAAAACTGAGATAATTAACTAAACCAGACGATAATAACGATTTGTGACAAACTTAGTGTTGAAAAAGTTTTGAATCAAATCCATTAAAATTGAGCAACACAAAATAAATCATAAGAGCACGGTATTAATCTAAAGTCATCTTCAGTGTTTCAGAAAAGTCAGAGGAAGTACTGAAAATAAAATGTTAAAGTTTTACGCCAATCATAGTTTTTGTTAGTCGAATGTAGTAATTAATTTCTTCAAGATGCACAAAGTTGACTACATAAAGCTAAAAAGTAAAAAGTATCTTAACTAGTCTTTGAACTCTCTCTAGTATAGTTAATTAGTTCGAAGATTTAGTTAATAGTAACTTTTAACACTTCAGAGTATAACAGTAAGATTTGCCCACAAAGATAAGAATAAAAGATGAACAAAGAAGAAATGCACAAATATAGAATAACATTTTACGGAAACTTGAGGTTTAAGAAAGGAAAAAAAGGTCCCATGAACAAATGATTGCCTGTGTGGAGATTTGCCTCTTCTCAAGCAAGACAAAGTGGAACCCCACTCGTTCATCAATTCAATAATACCATAATTACTTCATCAGGCACGTTGTCACGTGACTTTCTCCTCTTCAACGTCCTTTTGGTAAATGGATGTTTGAACCTTAAGTCAAAAGTAAATGGCAACAACTACCAAAAAAAGTTATCAAACTCTTTTTTTCTAACATGGGTTTTCATATTCATAAGGAATAAAATTCGTTGTCCAAAAAAAAATTAAAAAAATAAATGAATAAAACCTAAAGAACAATACCTTATTCTGTAAACAAAAAGTTTTAGCGGAAGTTTTTTTCAAGATTCCGTTAATGAAATTAGATATATAAGATTATTTTATTCATTGACAAAAGAAAAGGTAGTCAGGTTATTTTAATTTGTATATTTTGGTTTATTCTTCTCTTTCTTTATTTTTTATTTTCTTTTAATTTTTAGGTAAACATATTTTGACTATTCTTCAAATTCTTATATTGTAGCTATTTTATACTATTGAGTTCTAGACCGCCCACACCCTTCGTTAGCCGCCGCCTAGATAAGCTGGCCTCTATTTATAGCCGTGGAGCAAGACTGTGACAACCAGTTTTGCCTTCAATAGTTTGGTACATAGACTAGTTCGTATCTTGTTTAAAATCAACGTTAGATTCGGTTAGGCAAGCCATTAATCAACGTTAGCATGTAACTTGTATGTTCAAATTAGGTTCTGACTAAATCACGATCGGATTTGATGCGGGTTGGTCAAATTAGGTCGCTTACAACAATCTCTTAAATTGGAAAAATTGAAAAGGTTTATATTATTAATTCTAGTATTAAGGTACATGCTTTGCATGGGAAAATATATTAATACACATATTATAGAATATGATGTATGAATCCTAAATTTGGTTTTAAAGTGAAGGAATTTATACTATCCACAAAATAACGTATCTGTTACATAAATATAAGCGGTTAATGTTTAGTCAAGACTATTTAATGATATGTACATAGGATACTCTAAGAATGCCATAAATCTATTGAACAACATCGGCCGGCCGGTGTTTAATTGTGTATACACACTGCACACACAACATATTGGAATTCAAAAATATATGGTGCATATTCATATAAGTAATATCTAAACAAAAAGAAAACAGAATGTGCAATAATGAATGTAGTAGGACAGAGAGGAGAGAAATAATTGAGAGAAAGATTGAGATGCCAAAAAAACTTGAGATAGTAAATACTAATAATCACAATGATAAGAGTATGCATGACTTCAATTATTGCAAGGAGCCTAAAAGCATGACACACAGCAATATTTAGTTGAGGATATCATCCGCGTCCCACGCGTGTGGGTCCTTGCACACTCTTTTTATGTTTTAACCATAACTCAACTCCCAAATGAAAAAACTTAAATCATCATATCATATGTGGTCTATATCATATGCGTAGAAGGAATCAGAGAAATTTTTTCCCTATATAGTGACAGATTTGAAATAAGCGGCTTATAATGTTACTTGGATTTTGTTTCTACTGGTCTGGTGCCAATCTGGCGACTGATAACCAAATGTTAAAACTCTATTTTGTAGCTATTGGCCGACTCATGACATTCTGCTATATATATATCATTAGAAACATAATTCATACTTTGACAAATCCCACATTGTTTTAAAGTCCAAATTATGAAGTTAAATTTTTGAAAATGTATGTTTCGAGTTTTATAAGAAGAAATGGGAAATGTGTTAATGAAAATATACAAAATTACGGTTTTGATTATCAAAGTACAAGATTATGAAAGTGATAGAAATATATACTTTATGTGATACATAGAAGGTTAAATTATTAGAGGGGAAATTCGTGTGGCTGGAAAACTCAGAATGATATACTTTATTCTATTTTTGTCCTTAGGTTGTAAATAGCAAATTTGTCGAATGTCATCATGATCAGTAAAATAACAAAATCGTAGAATTACATAATTTTTCGACTATTCCATGAAATTATCAATCAGACCCTACTTTTTTTTGTAATTAATGACAACGTACTAATGTGAAACCAACTATCATATCTATGACATGTTACCATTCATACACATAATAATGTAGCTATTTAATGTCCAGAACTTTTCTTGAAAGCAACTTGCAATAAGTTAAAAAAGAAGTTATAATTAATGGAAAATGTATTGATGATGTTGGGTTTTTCTTTTTCATTTTTTTTTGTCGAAGTTTTTTATTTTATTTTTGATGATGTTGGGTAAGAACACATTAATCAAGTTTTTTTTAGGACAATAACTGTGATGAATAAAGTTTTGGGCCAATAACGATTTTGGTCAAACTCATAAAAAAGAAAGAAAAAAACTGATTGAGTGTTTTCGTGACCGTTTGATGGGTCATCGTTATCACATTTTGCTTCTTCTTCGTATCATCGTTAATCATTATGTCTTATTCTACCTTTTTATTGGGTAAATAATCAGATCATAATGTTTCTATTCCCTTTAATTGAGTAATTCAACTTAATCATGACCTTGTAGTTATGTAATTAGTCACGCTAATGACTAATCTGTCTCGTTTCTATAAAGAAACAAGATATATAGGTCATTTGTTTCTCCGCCGCTAGAGAAATTAGACGAGAGTCATCATATCATATTATTTTCCTTGGTTTGCTGATTCCAAATAACAAAATCCAAAATCACAGAACTCCATATATAGTTAGGAAACGAACAGTACATAGTCACGACTTAAAAGTAAAATTTAACTTAATCTGGAAATTTCGTCTTGTTTCAAATATGATTTTATAAATCTTGAATAATTAAATTTATTGTAAACAAAAAATATTTTATGCAAAACTCTGTATTAAAATTATCACTTGATTCATTATAATTAATAACTACTAAAAATAATAAAACATATAAATTTATGAAATTCAGTTTAAACTACAATGTCATGTTGATTGGTATGTTTTCGGGTCTGCCTCTGCTAATATAACATATCTTATAGGGTTTAGCGAATTCATTAATAATTTCGTGATCATTTTTAATATTACAATATTAAACAAAAATAAACTTATTACAAAAACATTTTCATCAGTCCAATATCAACAATTACCTAGTCATTAAGTTAGGTCCTGTTTGTTTCATCATTTAGCATTTTCATTTACATGATTCATTTACATGATTCATTTAAATGATGCATTTGAATGATGTTTCTAGTGTTTGTTTAATCATTTGATATTTAATCTAAATAATGCATTTAAATGGATCTTTATTTGTTTGATTATTTTGTAGTTCATCCACATTTTAGTAGGTAAAAATAATTTTACGGTTTTGGCGAAAAAAATATTTTATGGTTTTAGTGGGAAAACATGATATTATGGCTTTGGCGGGAAAACATGATTTTGCGGTTTTGCCGGGAAAACATGATATTACGGTTTTGGCGGGAAAACATGATTTTACCGTTTTGACGGGAAAACATGATTTTACCGTTTTGACGGGAAAATATGATATTACGGTTTTGGCGGAAAAACATGATTTTGAAGTTTTGGCGGGAAAACATGAATTTACGGTTTTGGTGAAAAAAATATTTTACAGTTTTGGCGGGAAAACATGATATTACGGTTTTGGCGGAAAAATATGATTTTGAAGTTTTGGCGAGAAAACATGATTTTGAAGTTTTGGCGGGAAAACATGATTTTACGGTTTTGGCGGGAAAACATGATTTTGAAGTTTTAACAGAAAAACATGATTTTGAAGTTTTGGCGGGAAAACATGGTCTTACGGTTTTGGCGGGAAAACATGATTTTAAAGTTTTAACAGAAAAACATGATTTTGAAGTTTTGGCGGGAAAATATGATTTTGCGGTTTTGGCGGAAAAATGAATACAATTTTGACGTAAAATAATAGTCCGTGATTTCCTAATTTTTTTTTTTTTTTGGGTGCAATATGTAATTTTAAAAAATAAAAAAACTTTATTGAAAATTAGTATTATTACAAACGTTATATTTGTCATTTATTCTTTTTAACTAAATCATCTCCATCCAAATGGTCAACTATGTCCATCTAAATGAGTTTTAAAAATTTGTCTAAATTTACAAAGTCATTCAGATGGATCATCCTAGTGATTCATCCAAATAATATGTTAAATTGTGAAAAACAAACATCATTTTTTATCTCTATCTAGATAATTCATTTGGATGGAGAAACAAACGGGCCTTAGTTATGTGAATCAAAACGTTAGTACTCTACAAACATTAAAATGTTGCACTTTAGCTTTAATTTTCCTTTTCACCGACCATTGATTTAGAAATTTAGCTACAGCATTAAACGGTAACTACGATGTCAAACCGTCACTATGTCCCTTTTTTTACTTCCAATTATTATATACCCTAATTCTTTTTCCAACCACTTCCACTTTCGTTTAAATCTCTTAAAACTTAAGAAAATCAAAGTTCCCATTATTAACGTGTGACCAAGAATTACGCTGGCCGGTCAAACTAATTATGGTCTTCAATAATGTTCAACAAACACAGTCTCACATCTTCAAGAAAAATCACGATTCCTTAATTGGTTTCTTCAATATGTGGAGTACTAAAAATGTAGCAAAAATAAAAAGTAGATGAAACTGTTTTTTAGCCGATCTTCTTCAATGGCTGCATTGTGATCGATGGACTAATTAAACGAGTCTCCGAAAATCATAAGCTTTATAGAAATAGTTGCTTTTTGCATGCTCAGATATGTATTTATCTTTATAAATTCAATTTTCACTCTATCTGAGATTTTTTTTCCATAAAATTTGGAAGTATCTTGAAATGGAAGTATTGCATACGAAATTTTGATTGTCATGAAAACAAACTGATTCCTTGTAGAATAAAAACAAACATAAGGAAAATATAGAGAGGGGTTAATAACAAACACACAAGGCGCCAGTCTCGTGTAAGAATGTGGTATACATTTATATGTATTCACGTGCGTATGTGAATGGCGGTTGTCGGTCAATCTCCCAAATCCATATCAACCCCAAAATACACTACATTTCTCGGTATTGACAAGAAATTAAAAAAAGGAAAATATCTCATGTTTTCTTCATTTTTTGATATAATTTTTTTTCTTATATTCTCTTTGGCATATAAAGTTGATTATCATTTGACCGGTTAGAGATATACTCTTTCCACAAAAAAAAATTTGAAACATTGTTCACATATATTAAAAAATATATAATTACATAAATACATGCCCTATTCATATACCACTAAAAAGAATGATGACTTAAATCACATGTCTTAAGGAATTTATAGGATGAAGATCCAATATTTGTTCATATACATAAATAATATTATTTAAATACATTGAACATAGGAAATAAATAAGTGGGGTTTCACTTTCATGTCACCACTCCATAAGGCCACAACAGATCTTCTTGTTCCTCTCTCTCAATCTCTCTCTCTAAAACTCTTATTTTCTTCGTAAGAGATGGAACTAGCGTTGTCTCTAGGCGACAATACTAAGAAACAGTTCTCTTTTATGGAGAAGAACTCGAAGATTAATAATCCCTCTGTCTCGTCGACATCTACTTCCGAGAAGGATCTTGGGTTCTGCATGGCTTTAGATGTTGCTTTTGGTGGTCACAGATCGTTGTCATCCTCTTCGTCTCCGTCGGTAGAGGATGAGAAGAAGAAACCGGCGCCCAGAGCAAAAAAATCTGACGAATTTAGGGTTTCGTCTTCTGTAGATCCACCATTACAGCTTCAGCTTCACTTCCCTAATTGGCTCCCTGAGAACAGTAAAGGTTCTTATTTTATTTTTTATATTTTAAAATAAAAAATGGGCATAGGGCTATAATTTCTCTTACTTAAATGGTGTGATTATATACGTACACACTAGACACAAAAGAAACAAAAGAAAGTCGATGTTATTCATAACATTCGATTTCTTATATTAGAATCCCTAATTTGGCTTACATGTTTTTTTTCTTACGACTATAAGAATATTAATATCTTTTCTGGATATATATATAGAGAGAGTCCGATTTGGCTTAAATGTGTCGATGGGATGTTGAAATCATTTTCCAAAAATGTTTTGACTGATTTGTGACAAGAAAGAAGAACCATCTTTTAATTAAAGTATTATTTAAATCCAAAGAAAAAAAATATCTATTGTGGATGTATTTGATTAACAAGAATACCTAACTTTTCACATATCAGTTTGAATATTCGCTCAGGATTACAATAGAAACAATATACTAATTTAATAAACCAAATTTACAGGTCGACAAGGAGGAAGAATGCCCTTAGGAGCAGCTACGGTTGTGGAGGAGGAAGAGGAGGAGGAGGAAGCGGTGCCTAGTATGTCAGTATCGCCGCCGGATAGTGTAACGTCGTCGTTTCAATTGGACTTTGGGATTAAAAGTTATGGTTATGAGAGAAGAAGCAATAAGAGAGATATTGATGATGAAGTGGAGAGATCAGCTTCAAGAGCCAGCAACGAAGACAACGATGACGAGAATGGATCCACTAGGAAGAAACTTAGACTCTCCAAAGACCAATCTGCTTTTCTTGAAGACAGCTTCAAAGAACACAGTACCCTTAATCCTGTTCGTGTCCCATTCTTTACAGTTTTTATTTATTTAAAATTTGTCTTTCTTGAATTTATTCTATTTTTTTAGTACCAAATTTTAGCCTTAATGCTTTTTTTTTTCTTTCTAAAACATTGCAGAAACAGAAGATTGCATTGGCGAAGCAGTTGAATCTTCGTCCTCGTCAGGTTGAAGTCTGGTTTCAAAACAGACGAGCCAGGTTAGCTTATATCATTAATTATTTATCTTCATTTTCTTCCTGTGTAAACGGTTTATTTTCTTCATTGGAAGTATATTTTTTTGCTATGATTAATTTCTGAAAAGAGGGATGAGGACGAAAAATGCATCACGAGTAATAATAACAAATTGTCGCATGTCTATCCTTGTCATTTTTCGTGCAAAAGTAGTATATCACTTCCGCTCATCATTTCCATATATAATTGCTTATAGTGACTTATTCACAAAAAGAAAAAAATTCATAATCCTTCTTTATATAATTTGAACCCAAAAAAAAACGTCTTCTTTAATCTTTACAAAAACAAAGTCTCATATTGTTGGTGGGGGTTATGTGATTGATAAATGATAATAGGACAAAGCTGAAGCAAACGGAAGTGGACTGTGAATACCTAAAGAGATGCTGTGAGTCACTAACCGAAGAAAACCGGAGGCTTCAAAAAGAGGTTAAAGAATTGAGAACCTTGAAGACTTCCACACCCTTTTACATGCAACTTCCGGCCACTACTCTCACTATGTGCCCTTCTTGTGAACGTGTTGCCACTTCAGCAGCACAGCCCTCCACGTCAGCTGCCCACAACCTCTGTTTGTCCACGTCATCATTGATTCCGGTTAAGCCTCGGCCGGCCAAACAAGTTTCATGAAAGCACCTGCGAAATACAGTTTGAGCAAACGGTCGAGCTAGAGTGGTTTTAAAAGTTGTCTTCTTGTGTATATATTTATTTTACTTTTCATATTTTATTAGAGACCGCTATTTTGAAAGACGAATAGATTGATTATCCGGTTAGTGTTTTGTTTTTCTTAGATAGGACCGGATAAAAAACAGATGGAGCAAAAGGGTTGACATGTTTTATTGAATGATAGAGGAATATAGAAGAAGACAAAAGGAAAAGGGGAAAATATTTGGTTTGATCTTATAGACTTTTATTTGTGATTAAAGCAAAAGGGTTTGTCGTGCAAAAAATCTTCACTAGATACGTTTAATTATCGTGTTTTAAATTTATTAAACTTATTTTTCTTCCTTTTTTTCTTTAATGTTATATATAGGTTGATACATTTTAATTTAAACAAAACAGCGTTTTTACAAGAAATATGAAGATAATTAACAAACCGGTTTTTTCATGTCAACGTTCGTTAATCAGAGCATGCATACATCGTAGGGAGAAACAATAGAGAACCTTTAACACAAGACGAGAACAGTCACAAGATTGTATCATTAATGATGTACTGTTTAGGCGATTAATTCTCTTTTGAACATGCGCCAGACTGTTCCTGCATGTAGAAGAACACGAGAAAAGCAAGTTGTATCTACTATCTTGTTTCGTCCTCTACTTCACACAAAACAAAGTTTGATTGATGTATAAGCCCCATTGAGATGATGTCTTTTGTTGGGTGGCGTCGACTGATCATGATATGAATAGCTAGAAGAGGAACATGTGTTTTTAAACAAAACTCTTATTTCTAAAACTGCAATTTTGCAATTATTGTATTACTTATATTCATACCTCAGGTTTCATATAGCATATATGGGTTGCATGTGAACCGGATCAATGATTTGTGAGTTTTAGATCCTATCATTTTGTATGGCAAGATAATATCAACATGTTTAGATAGTGGGTCGTATTTAGGATTAAAGCGAATATAATCTTAATGCATATTGCGTTTGTAAAGACACACTAGGATAAGATTGGTATCCCCATGCAATCAATTTAAACCGGGATTAAAGCCATTGAAAACAGCTTGATCTAGGTTTTTCTTTTGTCTTGGAAAATTGCAATATTTTTTGGTTTTGGTCAGTTACAAAATTTGATACATGTTTCTCTATAATAAATCACAAAATTAAAGTCTTCAGTCAGTTGCAAAATTTCTATGCAAATTTTCATTACATAACTTTTTTTTGCAAAACAGTTGCAAAATTTACAGCGGCTTTGGAGTGAAAGTTGATTTTCAATGAGAAAACTGGAATGAAGTTGTTTTTGTTGCAGATCCTTATAAGTTTATTATTTGGGACGGATTTCATTCATTTCCGTCAGAAAATCGCAAATTTCTCATAACTTTCCCAAGTCTTAAGTCATTAACTTCTCATTAGGAATGAAGACTTTGATGAACTCATGTTATAATCAAATGTACCATGCACTGTTATTGCGCTTATCAAATAACTTAAGGAGGTGTTAGTAGTTTAATTTGCTGTGGTTATAAAAACTATTCCTAAAGAAGTTTCTTGGAATGATCACCATTGGAGGTCACAAATTGTTGGATGCTTAAAATGTAGTACTACTAATTTTGTATATTTTGGTGCTTACGCTATGGCCTTTTTTCATAAAAGAGTAAATGTGTACGGGTGAGTTTCTTCAGATATTTCCAGTTTTTCATCAATTTGACAATTTAAGCATCTGTAATCTTACTTTATACACAAACATAAACACTTGTGTTTTTCCCATTCTCCAACCAAATAGTCACATGTATGACTCTTTAAATCAATACTATATCCTGTACTATACTTGGGATTGTAACAGACTTTAATAGGTAAACAAGTGCGCCACGTGACGAACAACTGCACCAGGTTGGATCTAATTGCAATTCTTAACTCATAAAAGCATTTGACCTAACTGACTTTTTTTAAAGTCCTTCATAGTCAAAAAGTCCAAACATCCCATGTGAAACGTCTTCTGAGTTCTGAGTTCTGACCAAACCCGTTATCTTCGACTCCTATTATTTCCCCCAAATGGACAAATTCTTTATCATTTAATTGTCGGAATTGTCGGTGATCCACAAATTCCACACCAAACTCTCACATCGATGGTTCCAAATGCAAATTCTTGCGTTCACATTATAGACATTAAAACAATCGAAAGCACAAAGCAAAACCAAGCTCTAATTAGATCATCAAATATTTAGAGAGTAACGATAAGTGGAATCAATTCCATTATAAGAAATATGAATATGTAACCTCTCTTTGGAGCTAAATATTGTATTCGTCGTGACAAAAGCATTTACAAACCAATAGTAACAAAGATATCGAGTGATCCATTATATTCCATCTTTCTTTTTTACTCTACACATTCTATAATCAACAATTACCATCAAAATAGAAAGTAAAAGTGTTGAGATCAAACAAGTATTGGGGGTGGAAGAACCTTAAGTTTTTCGTTGTGTTTGGCTGAGCTGATTGAGTTTGACGATCAGCTCAGCGTAGAGGATTTCATTCCAAGAGTCTGGAACCCCGGGGAGGCACCAATGGCTGCAGTCTTGGTACAGCAATGGCGACTTTTTCTCTTTTTCCGATAAGCTCTGTTTCCGGTATACTGACGGGTGACCGTCCTTCCTGTAGTCCGTTAATCTCGTGATGTTTAGATAAGTGACAGGTGTTTTCATACCTCTTAACACTTTCTCAAGCACTTTCATTTTAGACGGGTACGGGGTTAGGTATGTATCGTTCTTGATCGGTTCTGTTTCGCTATCGCATGCTCCTCCTGAGTTCCATTGCCCACCACTGCAAAACAATTCCAAAAGTGTCAAGATTTAGACTAGACCTAAATGATTGAGACTCTACATAAGCAGATTTAAAGACGGTCTGCGTTTACCTGAAATGGGATGCGGAATAGCCCCGAAAGAAAACGAGGGACTTTGCCGGATTCACATTCTTCTCAACCCATCGACCCCATGTAGTCAAAGCTTTACGAAAAGCTTCAAGAACAGCGAGTTCATGATAAACATTACTTCCTTCTTGATAATAATCCTCCCTATGAAACAAACTCCAAAATCAGTTCTACATTATACAACACAAACAAAGACAGAGCAAATATTCCAGTAGATTGAGAGAGATTTTAGTACCCTTTGGATGTTTTCTCATGAGTCCACCAATGTCCGGTATTAAAGACAATAACATCAGCTCCTTTGTACTGCTCAGAGGACTTCCCAACCAAATCCAACCTTAAAGTCTCCTTCTTTGTTCCTTTCTTGTCTACAATTTCCCACTCTTGAACCAAGAAGGGTGAAACAAAGAACTCCACCGTGCAGTTATAATCCTATCAATCAAATTGAAAACTTTTAATATAAAAGTATAAAGAACCAATTGGGCTATAAGCAAATTAAGAAGAAAAGCCTTACTTGGAAGACGAATGAGTACTCAGCCTCCCCACGGAAATGATGTCTTCCTCTAGCCTCATAGACTTTAGTCTCATCTTTCACTGATCCTTTGAGAATACAAACCAGAGATTCCCACATGTTCCTATTTAGTGAATCACCCACAAAGACAAGTCTTCTTCCTCTAAGCATCTCCAACAATATAGCTCCATTTAACCTTCACATATTGATCTATTATTAGATTTCAGAGCCTTAAGGCTAAATATTAAATTTTGAGAACTGTTCCGACCAAAACTAACCTTGGTAAACTACATTTCTTAGGTTTCCACTTCAATTTCTGGAAATCTTTGTCTGGTCTTCCGTTGGTAATACAATTGAACTGTTCATCGATAAGATTACACGAACCAGGTTTATAAAGCGGATACGAATCATCTTTGATCCATTCACCGTCGAAGAACTCACAATTCTTCAAAGATTCACTCCATTTCTCGATCTCTTGCTTCACCGACGAAACCAAATCAACGGTTTTAGTCTGCTTTTTCGGTGTAGACGAAGCAGTTGATGAATTGGAACTGGAATTGGTCTTCAGATCTACCGACACGGGTGCTTTCGACGGCGCCGGAGATGTTGTTTGGTTTCTATTCACGGTTTCAGTATCGGCGGTGGTCCGTGACTGATTATTCGATCCCGTCGTTGAAGATTTGTCTGAAAGCAGAGGATGAGATGAAGTGTTGTTCTTTGCATCTGGGTTGGTTCCGTTTACGATCGGAGACTCAAAGGTTGTGTTTTTAGCAACCGGAGTGTGAGTTTCCGGCGCCGGTGTTTGTAAAGTTCCGTTTTTGGAATTCGAATTGAGAGGTGGAGAAGTGGCGTTAACAGAGAGAGAATCTGTGGCGTCACTGGATCTATTGGTGGGTTTGGTTGAAGTGACATTGGGAAGAATATATGAGAAAATTGAAGAGAACTGAGATCCGGAAGTGTTGTCTGAAGTTGTGGTTGTGGAGGAGGAAGTGAAGATGTTAGAGAACCAAGGAGAAGATGAGTTTGGAGAAGGACTAAAAGCAAAGAAGAGAGTGAATGAGACAAAGGTTATGACGAAAGCGTAAGCGAAAGTTGAGGTTTTTTTGGGTTTTAGAGCGGAGAAGAAGCTCTTGATGTCGGCGGCGGTTGTTGCTGTTGTTCCTCCGCCGTGGATTGGCATATACTTAACGGCGTCTGACGCCATAGACGGAGAGGTGGATGGTCACTAGTAGTGGGGAATGTGGTGTAGAGTTCGTGGCGCGTGACGAGTGGTTTTAGGGTTGAGAGAGAGAGAGATGTATGAAGAAAAAAAAAAAAGAAGATGACTTTTTAAGAACAATGGAGAAAGGTGTTTCGTTAACGGACCATTTGTTTAGACGACATTGTTAAGGGGATGACTTAAAGTGATGAGTTTCAAATTAAAATACCCCTCGTTTTTGGAGTTATTTACTTAAAATGCCACTTCAAAGAAGCGTGTCGGTGTGTTCGAGATTCGAATTTTAATTACTGTCTTTTGCCCCTATCTATATATATCTCACTTTAATCACACTTTTATTATCGTTAATGTTTAATGTTTATTTATGTTAATGAAGGATTAGTGGTTAGTGGTTGTGTTACTAATTGTTCGTTGCTAATGTCCTTGAAAGGTGTAATTTGTATGATCTATCTAACTAAATTATCCGGAAATAATGCGGTTGAAATAAAATCACGATACATATTAGGATATCACAATCTATTTATAGTATATTTTAGTCGAGATTTGAAAATAAAAAGGGAATATATTACTCGATTAAAGACATTTTCAAACGCAAAATCGTATATAACTATAGATTGAATCATATATATATCTGTGACTCAAGTCTTTTATCTTTGTTTTTTGGTTTAATGTTAAAACTTTATATCAACAAAGACTTTTATCTTGTATCTTATGTTTACTATTTCTGATGAGTAAATATTAATTTTGTAGGTAAGTAAGGTGGCAGGTTTGGGTAAAGAGGAAATCAAAAATGTATGGTAGGATAGTACTTGACAAAATACAAAATTCTAATTCGCGTTTATTAAAGTCCTTAGCGTGTGGACTCTACTTGTTTAATTTCGACTCTCTAAACGTCGGCCTTTATTTTCTTTCAAACGTACTTCACCAACTCTATTAGAGAGATCGATTATAACCGACAAGCATAAGTATGTGATTTCTATATTAGTTTATATATAGCTATGTCTTCGAATGATTATTTATAGTAAACACATAATTATACGTAATAAGTCCGAGAGTATATAAACTATGAAGGATAATTAATTGAAGACAAGAAAATTAACGAAATAGTGTGGGGAATTCCCAAGGCATCATATTCAGATCAATGCACCGTCACAAGTTTGGCTATTCTTTATTTGGTTTTCTGATTAACACAAAGTTTTAAATAGTTTTGAACGTTTCTAATCCATTTGAGGCAGTGATTTTTTCTGTTCCAAGTATTTTATGTTCAATATTATTAGGAATGTGAACGGAACGATTTTTTTTTTTTTTTGTGGAACCGAGCGACCAAATTTGAGAAAATAAAACAAATTAGATTGATTTAACATTTAGACGAGGTTTAATTAGAAAGGAAAAAAAAAACACAATTTTATATAAATATGAACAGCCAAAATAATTTTCCTAGAGTTTATAAGTTCAGGGTTTACCTTTTTCATAGAGAAAACTAATAAAGTCACTATTAACATTTTAAGAATATACATTTTTAAAACAAATTATAAAGACAATGAGAGAAAGGTAGCCCCCACCAGTAGCACATCGTTGGCATTGTCCAACTCATCTTCCGGATAAGCTCTCTATCCATCTCCTCACATCTCTTCCCAAAACTTTCAAAAACAAAAAAAATATCTTAATTATGGCATTTGAAAACTTAAAAATATCTCGTCACATATCTTCATCGACAAAAAATTTACTGAAAGCGAAAAAAATAATGGCAGCTTTGGCATCAAACCCCCAAATGCTAACTAGACAAGCTCACGGTAACAAGAAGGAACAATTGTGGAGGAAAGAGAGTTTAAATTTGGAGAAGAAGTGTGGGTTTTGTGTGAGCGTTTACAGTAATGAAAAGCTTGGGAGGTCACATATGGAGAAAGAGTGGAGACTAAAAGCCTTTTGGTCAAACATAGCTCAGCCTACGACTTTGGAGATGGAACCCATTAACAACGTTGAAGAACTCGATGCTGTTCTCTCTCACGCACGCCAACTCTCTCAGCCTATCATCATCGAATGGTAAACACACCAAAATCATATCTTATCCAATCTCCACAATCCAAATTAGATTTGGTTCTCTATAGGAAAGCTAGTCCAGAGCATGGTCAACACTTACGGAAAAATTAGGTTAACTAAAAAATCATACAAAAATGCGTTCAAGTTTTTTTTTTATCCCGGCTCCGATTGGTTTGTTGAACTCTCTTTTGTTATAATGATGGATATCAAAGGAGTTCAATATTTTTTGTAGTTTTCTTGCTAGGTTATATTTTTCTCGCAAGTCGCAAGATCATTTTGCCGGATTTTTACTTTATTTTTGACAACTCAACCACACACCAATCAAAGCCTTTATATATGTTTGGTTATGAAGAATTGTGAGAAATATTTGGGCAGGATGGCTTCTTGGTGTCGAAAATGTATTTACTTGAAGCCTAAGTTGGAGAAATTAGCGGCAGAATATAATAACCGGTAAGCTAACAAAAGAATCAACAATTTACATGGATGTTATTGCAAAGGTTGATTATATTGTGAACAAAAATGATTTTTCTTACAACAGAGCAAAGTTTTACTATGTGGATGTAAACAAGGTCCCTCAAACCTTGGTGAAACGTGGAAACATTTCGGTAAAATGCTTAAACATAATTTTGTCCTTCTTTTCTGATGTGGTATGTGCCAAATCTGAACCAATTACTTCCATATTCGTGTGTTATGCAGAAAATGCCTACTATTCAGGTATGCTTACTTTCATCTAATACAACATCAGTATTTTGAGTTTCTTGATACGCATTTGACAATAAAGTAATAGTGAAAAAGTAAATTAACATAATAATGAGAAAAATGAGTGGTGAATGCAGTTATGGAAGGAAGATGAGATGAAAGAGGAGGTGATTGGAGGTCACAAAGGATGGCTTGTCATCGAAGAAGTTAGAGAATTGATCAACAAATTTGTCTAGTTCTCTCTTTTTTTTCATTTCCTACCTTTTTTTTTTCTTTTAAAAAAAATTAATATGTACAGTCAGTTTTCTTATTTTCTTTCTTTATACAATTTCAAACTTAAAAACTCCTTTTTTTGATAATCAAGAAATTTCACATTTTTTTTTCTTTTCGTCGAGATTGAGCTTTGTTAATTAAGAATGGCTAAAGTCAAGGTACAATTGTTCAACCATTCAATTAGGAGGACAAGCATAATCAGAGTAGTAGTTACATTGAAGACAACCATGTTTGGCAAGTAAATGAGCTACTCTATTACAAGTTCTACGAGTGAATGAAAAGCTAATGTTTTGGAAGAAATTTCACATTTTGATTTCTATTTTATACTAATAATTTCAATTAACGATTAAATTAATCAATTCATTAATTGAGCATCATCGTCGCTTTGGCCGAGTGGTTAAGGCGTTTGCCTGCTAAGTAAATGGGGTTTCCCCGCGAGAGTTCGAATCTCTCAGGCGACGAATTTTTTCACCTTTTTTTTTTCCTTATATGTTAACCTCCAGTTTGGCCTGCACTTGCAAATTAATCGACAACCGTGAATTGTTTTTTCTTTTAAATTGGACACGATTGCTTTAGATTTTGAGACTGTAACTCTTGCCAAAAGCTACTTGTTTTTTGTTGTTCATATGCTTCATTCACACAGAGATAGATCAATGTGGATGAGAGGAAGAGTATCACAAAGGTTCTTCTTAATTGCAAGAGAAAGGCTTGCGGATTAAAATCACTGTGAGCTAATGCTTGTGCTCAATCTCAGGCCGTGGCTACAGAAGCTTCTAGATAGTGAAAAATTCAGAGTTTGGAGCCTTTTACACTATGGAGATACACATTATGAAGAAGCAACTGATTCCTTCTTATATCAACCAAGTCATAAAACAAATCATACAAATCAGTGAACCACAGAAGAAGAAAAAAAACTAAAGCTGGAGATCATCAGACTTATAGCACAAACTCAAACACAAACCTTCCCCAATTTACCAACACAAAGAATCTGTTTCCCAATCCTAAACTTTGAAACAAGCCATTGAAAAAACAATCTATGCAAAAGACAGAAAATCTATGAGGCAGTCTCTAAATAAGAAACAGATTCTCCCACGCACCTAGATTTTAAGAAAAGAACCTCTGCATCCCTGGTTCAGGAGAGCCCATGCTGCAGTCAGCGGTTAGTGAAAGACGTAGATAATGTCTTCTTCTCTTGCGATTGTGCAATATGCTTTTCAACTAAACCTGATACTCTTTCAACTTTCTTATCCTTTGGAATGCAATCGGCTGTAGAACTCAGTGAAGTCAAGCCGGAAAAAGAGAAACTTGAGATCTACAGATTGTTGCAGAGGCAAGAGAGATAGGAATCCATCAAGTGACGATGTGTATTCCTTTGCAATACTGTCCATATCTTGACTCATGCTTTGTAGAAATTCTCCAGCACGCTGTGTTAAGCCCTTCCTACCCTCACTGATCCATGAACCGGGCTCTTGCGATTTGTTTTTTTCTCGTCCTGATTCTTTAGATCTGCAGGAAATCGGTGATATTAGAGATCAAATTGTGACCCTAAAATCAGAGGAAAATGTTTGAGCAATAGTTTAAGGTCTACTTTTGTTTGAATATAAAAGACAAAACACACCTTATTTGCAACTCGTGAATTCCTTCATACAAACGATCTGCATGACTCCTGAACCGTAATATAAGCTCAAACAGGACGAAAAGTGATTCGCGGATGGTCTGTGACTGTTCACCCAGAAGAGATTTTCCAACAATGGCGTTGAGGTACTTCTCATGCGCTGCCAAGAGATCATCGAGGTCTTTAGCAGCTTCCATCTCTTTTGAGAAATTAGACCATGATACCTCCAATACCTCAAACATGATGTAATACTGAAAGTTAGTAACAAAATGGTTCATTTCATTCCAAAGGACCTGGCACCGCCTCAGGGCTGAGAGTAATTGCAACTTCACCGAACTTTGAAGCTTAACAAATGAGTTCGAAGTGATGCAATTTGGTTTCATGGTCTTCCAAATTCCGATAAGAGCATGCTCTACCCGTTTCAACTTCCAGAGAAAATTGAACACTCTCAGGTATTTAGACAAAACAGACTCAGTAAACACGGTATCTAATGGAACCCTTGCCTCGTATTCCAATGAGAATACATCCCAGCCTCTGTCTCCACTGCCATGAGGCATCATCTTCACTCTCAATCTGTCTAGCATGTCACGGTCATCATACTGTGCATTTGATGCTCGTATTGCAGCCTCAAGAAACCCAGCTAGCTCAAATGAACTAATATTATTGGCTGGCTCAGAAAGCTTGGGTCCTACAATATCCATCAAGTACTGGACAAAATCACCTTGACCAAGTAGTAAATAACGCTTAATCGCAAGACAATGCTCCTTAAATTTATATCTCTTATATAGAACATCCAACAGATGCTTGTCGATTCTCTTTGCTGCCTCGGTTACAAGATGTTCAAGTGCATCTGTTTCACCATACCCGAGACCTCCTCGCCTAGTTGTTGTCCCAGAGGCAGCTGCTGCTTCTGAAGCTGCATCAGCCCACCCGTGGTCATCACAGCAAACACGAAGAAAGTTTATAGATTTCCCAGTTCTCAGAATTCTCTGAGCTAGACTTGGTGAAATAAAAGATGGAAGCATTGCTGGGTGGAGCTTATAGCCTTCTCTCCAAAGCAAATCGACTTTAACCGGCTGACCTACGACAAAGAATTCACCAAAAGTATCTTCCAACTCCCCTTCTAGAACCCAACTTCTCACCATTTCAAATAGCGGAGAACACACACATCGAAGCAAACTCATCATAAAATCATGAACAAGCGGATCACCATGCTGTGCGTGCAAATGGATAGCCCCAGCCATCGCCCCACCTCTCAAAACCTTACACTTGTCAACCAAAACAGCCATCAGTCTCATTTTCACCATAGGCTCCGCAAACCATACCGACAACCTCCTCAAAGAAAGGTAATTGTTTGAGCTTGCTGATTCAGAAACCAAAGGAATAGGATTCATGGCCTGCGCTTCTAGCACAGCTAACAACTTATAATAATCAGAAAGCTCATCTTGCAACGCCGCACAAAACGCTTGCCCAACAGTTCCCACATCCTCAGCTGGAAACCGATCCATACTCTCAGTTATAAAAGTCTTAACCTTTCTAAACAACCAACCAAGCTCAGAGAGCATACGAACCATAATCCTCGTAGCTCGAGGCACCTTAACAGACTCCTGCACGGCATAACCGTCGATTTCACTGTTAAATTTGACATATTTCCCATCAATTCCTTGGCTAGCATACAAAACATCCCTCACTAGAACCTCCTCCGTCACTTCATTCTCTTCCTTAACCAAAATGGCATACTCTCTAAACGCAATATCCCTCAAATTCTCAGGATCTTTACTAACCAACAAAACCCCATTACTCCAATCCTTCTTCTTAGCCTCTCCACGGCTCAAAACCCCATTACCAGTATCACCAATCCCCAAATTAGGTAACAAAACCGAGGAATCAAGACCATTTATAGCCGATTTACGATCGTCAGAAACAATTTTAAGCAAATAAACAAGAGCCCATTTGTTATTGACACTGCCAGGTCCAGTTTTGGAAGCGAACTTAGTGTAGAGATCGGCAAAAGCGAGTGCGTCGGAGGACTTACCCTGAGTAGCGAGACGGCGTTTGAGAGACTCAGCGATAGCGGTGGCGTCAGGGAGGACGGAAGGAGTAAGACGACTAGAGAGGATACGAAAAGCGTAACGAAGGGTTTTGAGGAAGGCGGGAGAATTGGGATCGAGATTAGGGGTTTGAGGGTTTTGTGAGACGAGACGAAGAACAAGCTCTTGTACTAGATCTGCAGCCTTCTGCTGATCGTCGTCTTCCATAATCAATTCAAGCTTTTGCCTTTTTTTTCTTCTTCTTCGATTTCACCTTTTTTTGGATTTTTTTTGTTCTTCGAAGTTTTTTTGGTGAATTTGATTTTTGAAATCGAAAGAGGTTTTGCAGAGTTTGGGCGAGTGAAGAGAGTAGTGAGTGAACGAATAAAAAAAGATTGGGCTTCTTTTGGACTTTAGAGCTATGTAATTATTTTTCCTCGGCGGGCAATTGAATACATATGTTGAAATCCAAAAACATTGGAATAAAAAAACATTATGCAAAATATCTTCTCATTTTTTTTGTTATAAGTTTTATTTCAAATATATTATTTGAAACAACGGAGAAAAATAATGTTTGAATTAAAAAAAAGTTCACAAGTTAATTGATATGTTACGTAGAATTTTTTTGTTTAATGGAATTTTGAGAATTTTCCATTTTAAAATTAATAAAGAAATATATAAATATGAAAAAACCTCATAATATTTAATTCACAATAAAAGGTACCAATAAAAATGTATACTTTTTTAAAAAATTAACTAGCATTTAAAAAAGATTATTTGGTTTTATCTACCAAATTTATGTATTTATTGAGCAAAATAATAAAAACAGTTCATTTTAGACATTTGTTCTCTGAATAGAGGAATGATTTCTCTACTCATTTTAGGTAGTAAAATGTTTCTCTACTCATTATTTTCATCAATGAAGATGAAAATAAAGGAAGCTTATTTCCACTTTAATCAATTGTAAAAAGAAAAGTACAAGATCGGAATTAAAAAGTAAAAATATTAGACCTATTTTTACGTATGTGGAAAAATATTCCCTGTAACAATCACTTTCTACTTTTTTCACTAATTAATTTCTCTATATTCTGTTTGTTACAGATTGCACACCATTTATATATATACACTACTTTACTATCATTTCCATATCTTTATCTTTTTCACACCAATTTACTTCCTTATCTAATCATAATTGATTCAACAACAAAAGTTTAGAAGTTTATAGCTATTTATGACATAGAAAAATCCGTGAAGGCAAATACGTACAATTGTACATGTGTACGTATACGATTCTTCTCTTATCTTTATCTCTTAATGATGTTTTGGTGATTACAGTTTAAGAGAAGAACGAATAAACAATTGAAACTCGGGTATTATCACTTCAAACTTCAAAGGCAAGCGAGAGATTATTATTAAAAAGTAAACACTCTTTTACACAACAATCGCAATCATCTAACTAATTACTCTTTTAATGATGATTATGCTTTTCTCTTCTTTAAGTTCCTCTTCTTCTTCTTCTTCTACGTAATCACTCACTCTCTCTTGCATCATCATAATCCTTTGCATGCGATTCGGCTTTTAGCGGCGGTGATGCTACATTGAGTTAGTACCCACTTGCCTCTCTTCTTCTCTTTTATTGCAATTTTCGACCTAACCCAAGTGTTCGAAGCTCGTGGCATTTCCGTAATTCTCTTATTCCTCTCATTGTGATTCTCTCACTCGCTTACCGATTGAGCTTTGTAAACTCCCAATTTCATTGCTTTCCTGTCAATTTGCAAGTTGCTCTATGACAATTTGGAATCTTTAGCTCAGTTTGACAAAAAAAAAGGAATCTTTAGCTCATTACACAGTCGAGCATAATTCCGTTAGCTTGGTTTCAGTCTGTACTTGATAAAGTTTTGTACTTTCTTCATTTTTTCAGTCACTCGAAGTTTGAATTTGGTTTTGTGATGGGATCTAAACAAGTATCAAAGACTAGAAATGGTGGATTTAGCAAGTTAAAGACTGTTGAGTCCTCTGCATCTTCAACAACCTCGTCTTCAAAACTTTATCAAGAGGCGTCTGTAGATAGCCATAGCTCCCCTACTTCTTCATCGGTTCGAAGCAAGCCTCAGTTACCACCTAAGCCTTTGCAGTCCAAAGAAAATGTCACTGTCACTGTGCGTTTTCGTCCACTCAGGTGAATATGTTGATTTCTTTTGTGTAGGATTCAAACACTTTAGTTTTATATGTTTGTTCTGTGGATTGTTGACATTGGTTTATGCTTCACTTAGTCCAAGGGAAATCCGGAAAGGAGAGGAGATTGCATGGTATGCAGATGGGGAAACGATAGTGCGGAATGAGAATAATCAATCAATAGCTTATGCCTATGGTTAGTCTTAACAGTTTGACTAGTGTTCATGACTTCATGAGTTTCTGTAACCATCATAAATCTTGTTCTGTGGAATGGATTGAAGTTTCATGCATCATGAATCAAGACCTAAATTAAACTAGATATCAAGGTCCAATCTGCCATATTTTTTCTTGAAATTTCTGTTGTCCTTTCTTGCAGATCGTGTTTTCGGGCCTACTACGACTACACGCAATGTCTATGATGTTGCTGCTCAGCATGTCGTTAATGGTGCTATGGCGGGGGTCAATGGTATGGACTAAACACTTATTATTGCCCTCTCTAGTTAAGACTTTATTCTTAGAAGAGAAAAAGATATTTTTAGTATCAAGCTTACCCGAGCTACAGTACCATGAACAGTTGCATGACCATTCATTTAGAAAATGAGATCTTTGAGTTGCCAAACTCTATCTAGTGCTTGTTCTAGTCTCTAGAACAACTTTAAGTTAGATTTTCTTGCCAATTTGATTTTATTGTAGTGACTTTGAGTGTTAATTCAACCACAGGGACCATTTTCGCATATGGAGTGACAAGCAGTGGGAAAACTCATACAATGCATGTAAGATTCACTAATCATGTTATTTCTTGCTTTTCATCTTATTATAATAGAACGTATTAGGTTACTACCTTGTACAATGTACTTCAATGTGTCATCCCAGACAATGCTTATCTGTCAGAGAGTCATTTACCTCTTCCTTCTTTTCTGGCTAAATCACTGAGTAGTTCAGGAACAAAGTTTCTCTCCTTTAGTAGCCATAATGATTAGCAATAGAACTCGATGTTTGAATCCTAAGATATATCGTTTATATTAGATATTTGGCTATTCCTTCTAGTTAGGGTTTCTTTGTTGACCCTAGAAAGCCTTTTCTTTTACTAAATTTAGCATATGGCTGCACTCTTTAAGTTAGTTCTTTGCTTTACACTTTGCAACCTTCTATAATTTTTCACTTATGACAGCCATGATCAATACATGGCCCTGCCCTAATGCCGGATGATCTTACACACTTCATTGTAGAGTCCATGTTTACCTTTAAAGATGTGCATGAAATAAGAACTATTTTATCTCATGAAGAAAGTTTTGTTTGGTTCAAATGTCAGGGGAACCAAAGATCTCCTGGTATAATACCATTAGCCGTGAAAGATGCTTTCAGCATTATACAAGAGGTACTTCTTAGGATGTTGATTAGTCGAATGTCCTGGCCTAAGTGCTAGTTAAATCACACTTTTCATTTTTCTCGCAGACACCAAGGCGAGAATTTCTCCTACGTGTTTCCTACTTTGAAATTTATAACGAGGTGCTACTCACTGCCTGCTTTTCTTCCCTCCCGTCAACTTTACCAGTGGTGTTGATTGATAGTCAGATTCTGGTTTTGATTTTTCTTAATATCCCTAGGGTTCATTTTGCTTCAGGTTGTCAATGATTTGTTGAATCCAGCAGGACAAAATTTGAGGATCAGAGAAGATGAGCAGGTACTTGTTTCAGCATTTGATCCTCTTATTTACTTTCTGTTGGTAACATGCTTAGCGCGGATTTCACTGTCTCATAATATCTTTGTTGGGACTATATTCATTATAGAATCCTAAATCCTAGCACACCATTTTTGTTTAATTAGAGGATACATCTTTTCTCGGCTAGATGCATGAAAGTACTTGTTCCATTTTAATATAAATGAAATTCTCTGAGATCCTGCAAATAATGTGCAAAGTGGCATGATTATCTATCTATATTTGAATGTTCTGGATCACATTTTTTATTCAAGTATACTAGATTTGTACCTGTTGACTATTGGTTGGGCTAAGAATTTTAGAATAAACATGACTACCTCTATTGCATTAAGTGTCTTTCCCTCTTAAATTCTGCACTGATTCTCTCTTTATTGCTGATTATAGGGAACCTATATTGAAGGGATTAAAGAAGAGGTTGTTCTGTCCCCTGCTCATGTGCTTTCTCTCATAGCAGCTGGAGAAGGTAGGCATTTCCATGTAAATTTTCATAAGATTTCTTTGTCAGAAAGTGTTTCCTTTACCAGTTGGGGTATTTTATGTGATATGAGATAGCAATTCTGAAGACTAGCATCTCTTTCTTGATTCTAGTATTTTCACTTCATTCTTAATCCTTCTCTTAAATCTACTACTTTTTTTCTTCATTCTTATGTTTATCATGCAAGTCATCTTGATTAAATTTTCGTTTGATGACAGAGCACCGACATATTGGATCCACAAGTTTTAATTTGCTCAGCAGCCGAAGCCATACAATGTTTACCCTGGTATGTTTATTTTTCTCTTTCAAAGCATAGATAGATTTATTTATTTGATTTTGCTTTCCCCTGTTTAGTAATGTAAGTATACAGTTTGGCTGTCTTTTCATATCTATCAGTAAAGTTTTTGAAAGATGTTATAACTGGTTTGGTTGCAGACTATAGAGAGTAGTCCCTTGGGTGACAATAATGAAGGTGGAGCAGTACACCTCTCGCAGCTGGTATAACATCTTTGTTCTTATCCTGTAATTTTATGTTCGGTTATAGCTTACTTTTTCTTCAACTCTGGAGCATAATCAACTATATAAACTGTTTATTGTTGCACTCTTTGAACACTTAAAGGTGAACAACTGATTAACTGCTCATAATTTCACTTATATCTGCAGAACCTCATTGACCTGGCAGGTTCTGAGAGCTCAAAAGCTGAAACCAGCGGTTTAAGGCGCAAGGAAGGGTCTTATATAAATAAAAGTTTGCTAACTTTAGGGACCGTGAGTTCTTGGTTCTCACTGTTTTTCCCAAGCAACAATAGTTTTTCGAATTTAGTTGAAATTTAAGAACTTCTTTGGCTTTTTCCACCTCCTTTACAGCTGAAAAGCTTGGTTGGTTTTTTTTGCCTTCCAGTCATTATGTTAAGTAATCTCCCAAAAGCTGAAGTTGGTACGTTCTTTTGCAATTTTGTAGGTAATATCAAAGCTTACAGATAGAAGGGCTAGTCATGTACCATATAGGGACTCTAAATTAACCAGACTGCTTGAGTCCTCACTGAGTGGTCATGGACGTGTATCTGTAAGTGTTGTCAGAGATCTGTTTTAGCTTCTTGTTCCAATTAATGACACACACAACATGAACATAGGCAGCAGAAAACAATTGTTATGATCGATTTAACTGATTGATTGTTCCATCTGGAATATGATAGCTCATATGTACAGTGACACCTGCATCAAGCAACTCTGAAGAAACACACAACACATTGAAGTTTGCTCATCGTGCAAAGCATATTGAGATTCAAGCCGCACAGAACAAGGTCTTAGTTTACATCTATCCTTTTAGCTTAGTGCATGTCTGTACTGAAGATTCATTCTGGATTTCTAACCTTATAAAACTACAGATAATTGATGAGAAATCATTGATCAAGAAGTACCAATACGAGATTCGCCAACTCAAGGAGGAGCTGGAACAGCTTAAACAAGGAATTAAACCAGTTTCTCAGCTAAAGGATATCAGTGGAGATGATATCGACATTGTTCTCCTGAAGCAGAAAGTATGTTTTTCTGCATTGACCCCTGTTTAAATGTTTTCAACAAACCAATGATACTTTTACTGTACCAAGCTTCAGTTTGTGGAGACTTGAAATCTGCTTTGCATGATTTTCTTTTGATGTGATTATAAAAGCTAGAAGAAGAGGAAGATGCTAAAGCAGCTCTCTTGAGTCGAATCCAAAGGCTGACAAAACTAATTCTCGTGTCTAATAAAACTCCACAAACATCGCGGTTTTCTTATCGTGCTGATCCTCGGAGGAGACACTCATTCGGAGAAGAGGAGGTAGAATCACTTTTCTAGCCTAGACCTATTTTACAAAACAATATAAAACATAACTCTTCATTTCCCAAAATCATGTCTGCCAATTACTATTTTTTTGGCTGATCTTAGTTGATAATGCATGGCCAGCTTGCTTACCTACCGCATAAGAGGCGCGACTTGACAGATGATGAGAACCTTGAATTGTATGTTTCTCGTGAAGGGACTCCTGAGATTATAGATGATGCGTTTATAGAAGAAAAGAAGACAAGGAAGCATGGCCTACTGAACTGGTTGAAAATTAAGGTACACATTTGATTGTAGAATTTATATGCTTTGATAAACTTTTACCGTTGGCTTCTCTTGTTTAAATCGGAGCATTTTCCTCAACATCATAGCCTTTACTCTCATTATTCTCATTACTGTTTACTATACTGTTGTATACAGTCTCCTGCGCATCATATATCTAGCATTCGTATGTGCTTTATAAAAATTATGCTCCTTATCACACAGCTTCATTTCCTCTTAGTTAGATTTTCTTTTTTCTTTTTTGGGGGTCTCTCTTTTGCCACCTTTACTCTCATTACTGTTTACTATCAGAAAAAAGACAGCAGTTTGGGGGGATCAAGCCTCAGTGACAAGTCGAGTGCAGTCAAGTCCAACAGTACACCGTCAACTCCTCAAGGAGAAGGCAGTGATTTTCATACAGAATCTAGACTTTCAGAAGGCTCCGCATTGGCAGATCAAATTATAGAGACTATGGAGAATAGAGAAGCTCATGAAGACAGTTTTCATGAGATTGAGACACCTGAGGTACATTGAGATTTTTTCACAGTTCTTGAGCTTTCTTTTGAACAAGTGATGTACGATTTTAAGGCATTGTGTACTTGTTCCCAGACTAGAATAAAAATGATCGACCAGATGGAAATACTGAGGGAACAGCAAAAGACTTTATCAGAGGAGATGGCACAACAATCAAGGTCTTTTAAACTGTTGTCAGAAGAGGCTGCCAAAGCCCCTCAAAATGAAGAAATTAAAGTAATCTTTGCGATCTGTTTATGATCTTTATCATATTTTGGATCAAATTCTGCAGATATTTACTTTCCTGGTTGTCTTTGGTTTTATGCAGGCAGAGATTATAAACCTCAATGGCGACATCAAGGCAAAGAACGACCAGATTGCTACGTTGGGGAAACAAATACTGGATTTTGTTATAGCATCACATGATGAATTGGATAAATCTGATATCGTGCAGGTCGATTATCTTTTTCAAACATCACACAGTAGCCTTGTGCTTCTTGTTCTGACATTTGTTTGAGGTTGGATTTTCTCTCATGTGAGTCGCTCTTATCTTCAGGCTGTTTCTGAAATGAGGGCTCAACTAAATGAGAAATGTTTTGAACTCGAGGTGCTGCTGAAACTCTCTCTCTTTACACAATACTTCAGCTCTTAATTGATACTGCACCTAGATGGCTTTGCTATATAACCTACCTGCAACTATATATCTTATTTAGCTCGATATGATCTGTTAAGGATTAGGACTCTTTTTACTCAGTATTCATTTAATTTACAGGTTAAAGCTGCAGATAATCGTATCATTCAGGAACAACTCACCGAAAAGGTTCAGATAATACACCGTCTCTTTCCGCAGTTCCAGCGTATTTAGGAACCTTTGAAGCTAGTGCGCAGACATTTCAGAGAATTATCTAACTGATCAACTCTTTTCTGCAGACAAGTTTCTGTGAAGATTTGCAAGAAGAGGTTGCAAACCTAAAGCAGCAGCTCTCTGACGCCCTGGAACTGGGAGATATCAACTCGGTCACATGTCACATGCAACAATCTTCTCAATCGCCAAACAAAAATGAAGAAAAAGTCATAGAAGCACAGGTGAAAATTCACATATACTTCACAACATGTTATTGTGAAGATTTTCCCCTTATACTTTGATTATATGAAAATCTGAACATTTTATTCACTACCTGAATGAGACATACCAGGCATTTGAGATTGAAGAGCTTAAACTGAAAGCTGCAGAACTAAGTGAACTGAATGAACAACTAGAAATCCGAAACAAGAAACTAGCTGAAGAGAGTTCATATGCGAAAGAGCTTGCTTCAGCGGCTGCTATTGAGCTCAAGGCATTGTCTGAGGAAATAGCAAGACTTATGAATCACAACGAGAGACTAGCAGCTGATCTGGCAGCAGTGCAGAAGAGCTCTGTTACAACACCACAGGGAAAGACAGGAAACCTGAGGAATGGAAGAAGGGAGAGTGTTTCAAAGAGGAAAGAGCAAGAAAACTCGTTGATGGAACTGAAGAGAGAACTGACTGTGAGCAAGGAACGTGAAGTTTCATTCGAAGCTGCTCTCATTGAAAAAATTCAGAGGGAAGCCGAGCTACAAAGAACAGTAGAAGAGTCGAAACAAAGGGAAGCGTATCTAGAGAATGAACTTGCTAATATGTGGGGTCTTGTTGCCAAGTTGAGATCCCAAGGAGCTGCTAATTCAGGTTTGTCTGATTCAGTATCAGAGACAAGAATCGAGCATTTTGGGACTTAAGTTATGATTTGACATTCGTGATTTTGAGTTTGTAAATTCTCATTTCCTTCTTGGGCTTGATTTTTTTGCTTGTTGATAATACTTTGGCAGTATCCTCAAGGAAAATCTTTTGTGCAAAGTAGTTCTTTGAATCCTCTAACTTGCGATTCGCTAAGCAAATATTTTATGTTCTGTAATCAATATACACAAAAGGCTAACCAAGTTCAACATGGGAGCTTAGCTGGAGGAACCCTGCATATCTTTTGATTATGGTATCTTTACACCATTTAGGACTTTCCAGCTGATCAGATTACCATTGCCAATCACTAGTTATAAGCATAGACAAGTACTACGATGCAAATATTCAATAACTAACAAGTCTTACATTGCTGAGGATATGACCTGAGCCTCTCTGTAACTTACCCATTACACTTGACAAAACCCTATCCATGTGTACTCTTATTACCTACATCTTTCACTAACCTCTCATTTCAGTCTCCAAACAATCCATACGCATGAAAACTCAAGCCTTTTGGTGTACAAATGATTAGAAAGATGTCAAAGCATATGAAAAGGACTTGAACACACAATAATCAAGACTGAATTTGAAAAGGAGTAGATCATGTTAAGGGATCCAAATCCAAACCTCATACTAGAAGAAAACTCAAAACTCGAAACTTTGAAAGTGTTTCTCATCAAACGAACTGAAAACAACACCACTACATCAGAGCATTGAAGTTATCTATGAAAATTTCAGAGTAACAACGAGCTAAGAATCCAGAATCCAATTCATCATCAGATCAAACCTGATCAATTGGTCTTTGGATCAGGCATTGGGAACAAACCACCAGCACCAGCAGCTCCTCTAGGTGGAGAGAAACCCAAGAACTTCTGCAGATTAGTCCTTATACTAATAGAACAAAGCAGATAAAGAAAAGCCATGGAACAATCAGTGGAATCATCGCCTTTCAATCCTCTATGACTCATCTTCCTCACAATCGTAATCGGATGAAACGGAAGCTTCGCTACCACTTTCCCTTCGAAAAGCGAATTCAACAATCCAAACACGACAAAGAGAACCAAAGCCACAACGGCACCAGATTTAAACTTGAAGAGTGATAGATCTCTGCTCGATTCCTTTAAGCTGGATTCAACGCGATCTATCTTCTTCGTCTTCGATTTCTTGTTTGTTAGCTTCGAGGAAGGATTATCTGTCTTCATCGTCTCAAGCTTCTTAGAGGCTTTGTCAATGGAAGATTTCAACGATTTGTAAGAGCTTGTGCGATAGATTAGGATCCATGAGATTGCTTCGCAGACCAACGCCGTGCAGAAAGAGATTCCAACGACGGTGAGACTATCGGCATACTTGAAAGAGGCGAAGAGAGGTATCGCGGTGGCCATTGTTGCTCAGCTGATCTCTTCTTCTTCTTCTTCTTCTCTATCAGAGTATATCTGAAAGCTCAGAGATTTGATTGAGAATTTATCATACAAAAGAAAGTCAAATATCAACAAAAAGGGTCAAACTTTAATAAAAGCCCACAAGGCCACAAAATGAACATAGTTTAAACCAATGTAAGAGAAATAAAAGGGCCCAATGATTAAAAACGCCCACTCATAATGGTAATACTGAGTTAATTAATAAACGGCATAACATGTGTGTTTGACGTCGTTTTGACATCCATTTTAAATTCCCTTTTAAACAAATGATTTTTCTCAAAATTTCTAGGGTTTGAGATTTGTCGATTTTGAGATATTTTTTTGAGGTTTGGAATAAAATAGTAGATCAAGATTTTGTGTTTTTTTGTAAGGTCGGTTATAGATTACGTTTATTTATTTATTTTTGGTTATGAACTTCATTTTCTGGCTTAATTATATTGTTGTATTTTCTTTCATTTTGGTTCAAGGCTTAATTTTATCAGGAATGTTTTTAGAGGCGGAATTGTTGTTTACATTTCGTTTCAGTGGTTGAGCCTTTATTGTAGTGGTTCGTGTTAGTGTTGTTGATGCATCATCCACACATGTTTGACAAACCAAACAAAACAAATGTTAAACAAGACAAAACATTCATTTTTCTCATTAAATTAATAGAATGATCAGATGTCCTGAAAAGACAAAATAGAGAAATTTTCGTCCTTATATCAAACTTACAACTACATAATAATTTTCTCGTTATACATATAGTACATGGAATGTGAGCACTTGATTTAAGTTACACCCAAAAGTAGATTTGGAAAAACGTGAGCCAAATAAAATCTGAAGTGAGTCATCCTTTTCTCTGGCTATATTTAGTTAACATGATTTTGGTATCATTTTCGTTTTCTTCATTCCCATTTAATTTGTAGGGGTGGTTTTGAATGTGTGTGGGACATGAGATTTTGTCTATTTATGATTAAACGTTTCCTTTGTACTTTGTACTAACACAAAGTTAGATTGAAATTAAATTTGTTATAGAACTATACATGTACCCACCACGGTCTCTTCTCGTATCACACATCAATTATTGTTTTGCATATCAACTAGGATCTGATGTTTAGGTTCCATAGATTAATTCTTGTTCACTTCTCAGTTCATACGCAACTAGAATTGAAAATATGTTATTTTCTAGCTAGCTTTTATTATATTCTATATAGTGTATTTGTAATTTTGATTAAAATAACAAAATCGTATTTGTGTATCTTATTATTTATTATTATTAATATAAATAAACATCATCTAAATAATATGTATTTTTATATATTTTATAAGCCTATCTCGTAGTGTGCACTTAGAATCACATAGACGTTCAAGGCACTATGTACTCTTTGAACATTACTTTTATCCAATTCCAACTAAATAAACTATACTTATTAACTTCTAAAAACGATTTTCCTCTTCTTCATATATCTCAATGTTGCTCTCTATGGATACTTTACCTTTCATTCGTTCATCAAAGGTCATCTAGTACATTGTTCTCAACGATATGTGTCTATCTTGAGTCCATACGTTAATCCATCTGTATAAACATTAAGGCTAACGGAATTATTTAGGCGGATGTGTATTTCTTGTCAGAAACTGAGTTATTAAATGCTGCATTCAGGCGTTATTTACATCACAATTCGAATAAATTTAAACATTTATTTGGTTTGTCTTTAGGTGGAGGCAAAAAAACTTGAAAGAAAAATGTAAACATTTTCAAGTTTAAACTTAGTGGTGATGTATCCCTTGGGACCCTTTACTGATTCGATTTAGATTTGAGAGTTAATGTTATTGGCGTGGACATTTCATAACCAATCAAACGGTCTTTCGAAACCAAATATATGTTGTCAAAAAAGAAATGCAAAATAATTGACGATTTTTTTTAAAAAAGAGAGAGTTGAGCTAACAAATGTGTTAGTTAAGTTTTCGGTTTCGTACTACTTTAAGCTATGCTTTAAAGTTTCTAAAGAGAATGTTAAATAAATAAACTGGTGTGGTTGAAAAGAAGGTTCGAGGATAATTTCTATTGGTGATAAATGGGTTTATGGTAAGTAATATGAAAATAACGATGTGTCAAATGAAAAAAATAACAATATTAAAAAACAAAAATCGAAAAAAATGTTACAAATAAATTCGTATTTTTTGATATTTGAATATTTTTTTTAGAAAATAAAAGGTCAAATTGTTTTTTACGAAAATTAAAGTGTCCACTTTTATGGTTGCTGTCTTGCTGATTATCAAATCGATCATTTAAATATTCCCAATTAATCACATACTTTAACCGTCGTTAGATGTGATTGACGAATGTTTCGCTTCTAAACACTATATTATTCAATTAATAATTTTACCTTTTTAGATACAAGTTGAAGTTTCAAGTAGCGATTTTAAAATACAATCCGAAGATTTTAGCATATGTTAATTTTGTTTTTGTTAAGTTTCATGGGTTAAGGTCCATTCTCAATTCTATACTTATAATGTGAGATATAAACCTATTCTGAGATTGGAATGCGTCGATAATATTTAAGACTTTAAATCTCAGAAAGAAACTATCTGAAGTTAAAGTTCATCTCCATAAAATTGTTTAACTGTTAATATAACATGATATCTACGGGGATACACTATCATAAATTCATAATTAATCAAGTAGACTAAAATAAAATAAAAAGTATTTGAAAGAAGGAAAAAAAACTAGTCTCTCTTTTTTTTTTTTTAAGAACTAGCTAGAGAGAGATACTAAAAGAATGGAACTAGAGGCGTAGATCCAAACTCACGTGGTCCGGTACATTCTTCTTGGACTCGTAAAACAGACCATGGCTGCTGCTACCACCACCGACATACGTTGGTCTAGTCTGGTGATCACCGATGAACCAAGGAATATATCTATTATAATAAGATGAACGGTCACGATTAAAACTCGCAGATGAGTTATACATACGACATAACCCTAATCTCGCGTCGTTGATTTGAACAGCTTCAAGGCTATAGCGATCCTCGTAGAGCCTAGAAGCAGCAATGTGGTTTTGTTGGCGGTGGAAGAAAGCGGCTGCGTTTGAATGGAGGTTGAAGCGTTTAGTTTGTTGACGTTCTCTCTTGTGAGCGTTTTGATGGCCGCCTAGGGCTTGTGAAGTAGGGAAGTTCCGGAAACAATAGTGGCACTTGAATCTTTTTTCTTTGTTATCGTCTTTGATGCTTTCATTGTTCTCGTTGTAATTGTCTTTGGACTCAGATTCTTCATGAGAAGCTCCAAACTCGAAGCCAAAGAGGCGAATGGGTCTTTCCTTAGGAGAGAAAGAGTTGACGTTCATGAAATCATAAGTCTTCATTTTAATATAGTGGTGGTTATGACTCTGGATGGCTAAGTACAGAGAAAAGATTGAAATTGTAGAGTTGAAGTAAAGGAAGATTTTGGCTTTCTATTTCTAGATTCTTCAACTTAGTGTTAAATTTGCAACTTCGAAGTACGGTCTCCTCTATGTTTCTTGCATTTAATTCCCGATGGGGTATGTACATAGATAATTTACACTGAATAACTATTAACTATAATAGACCTATTCAGGCACATTTAGTTTTTGGTAAGTAGTATATATTTACCCGTTTCTAGCTATATTCTTTCTAATTTTGCTATATTATAGTCTTGTATATGTAGATAGGATTAGCCAGACAAGAATTGAACTAAACTAGTGAGCTAATTGGTTTGTCTCCTTGTAGATAATCTAGTGAGCATTCAATTCAAATGCGGATTTGCCTTGATGATTTCTACCCGTCGAACTACCATCATTGATATGTCATGTCAATGCATCTTTTATGAAAAGGTTTTAGTACACGTATTTGATGTCAAGATAGTATATAGTTGTATCTTTAAGGTTCCTGTTTCTATGTTTAATAGTGACAGCTTATATACAGTATATAACACTGATGGCTATGTGTGAGGCTTTAGTCCAAAACTTCAAATCTCTGTCGTGATATATATACATTTTTTTCTTCCTTATGGTCAGTTTTAGAACAACCATGTTTTTGAGTAGTTAATCAAATTGTATGTTGCCTCATCTAATCAAATCCTCATTTTTGAGTAGGTAATACTAACCACAAGACCAAAAAGTAAAATAAAACAACCATGCATATGAATTAACATATAGTACAAGTTTTCAGGTGGATCCCTCAAATTAATGTAGTTAGATGGTAAACTGCGTGGTGTCACATCTTTGTTTCCTCATCTGCGCGATTACTTTTTTTTGTGTTTGGATTTTGCTTTTCGTCTCGAAGTACGATCTTGTTAAAAACAGATTCATTAATGTTACTCTCCATAACAAACTGCAACAGTGACGATATATTATGTTAATTTGTCTTCGTCATATTTGTTTTATTATAATGGATCATGAAAGTGGTCGCCCATGAGGAAAGAACATGGTCGTGAACCAAACGTTGCTCACACGATCGATTCGCATGCAGTTGCTTTAACAGAAGAAGAACAGCTTAAGCAACTCTAATATACCCTAAAATTCTTCAATAATCCTTTAGAAACAAAAGCAGTAGTTAATACACAGCCTTTTAATTCATCATAAGAGAAATAAAATATTTTTTCCCTTGTCACATAAAATTTATGAAACAAAAATTTTCTCAATAGCTAAAATAATCATTAATAGTCTTTTGTTCTTCTAATTATTTGAGTTGACAAAGTTCAAACAAAAGAAAACGAACAAATATTTCAAAAATTGAGGATCTAATAAAATTTCATATTCTCCACGATCGAATTGCTACTTTATTTCAAACAAACAACATTGCACGTCCTCTAATGTAATTGGAAGTGCCACACACGAAGCCAACTTGAGAAGATAGTATAATATTTACACACACAAAAAAAGACTATATAAATGGTATTCATGTTCAAGTATAACATAAAACCAAAACAAATAAATAAAAATAAAGAGATGGGTATGATGAGATCCTCAAGAACGATGGGGTTAGGGCATTGCATGGTTTACGTTGTGGTCCTAAGTGCCATTGCGGCTACAGTGACATCATACCCTTACTCCTCTCCTTACTCATCCCCTCAAACCCCACATTACAATTCTCCCAGCCATGAACACAAAAGCCCTAAGTACGCGCCACATCCAAAACCATACGTTTATATTTCTCCACCACCTCCATCATACTATTCTCCTTCTCCAAAAGTAAACTATAAGTCTCCACCACCACCAAACGTCTACAACTCTCCACCTCCACCATACTATTCTCCTTCACCAAAGGTTGATTATAAGTCTCCACCACCACCTTACGTCTACAGTTCCCCACCTCCACCATACTATTCTCCTTCTCCGAAGGTTGACTATAAGTCTCCTCCACCACCATACGTCTACAGCTCCCCACCCCCACCATACTATTCTCCTTCGCCAAAGGTTGAATACAAGTCTCCACCACCACCGTACGTCTACAATTCTCCACCTCCACCATACTACTCTCCTTCTCCTAAGATAGAGTACAAGTCCCCACCACCACCATATGTCTACAGTTCTCCACCCCCACCGTACTACTCTCCATCTCCAAAGGTTGACTACAAGTCCCCACCACCACCGTACGTCTACAACTCCCCACCCCCACCATACTACTCTCCTTCGCCAAAGGTTGACTACAAATCTCCCCCACCACCGTACGTCTACAGTTCCCCACCCCCACCATACTTCTCTCCTTCGCCAAAGGTTGAATACAAGTCTCCCCCACCACCGTACGTCTACAATTCTCCACCTCCACCATACTACTCTCCTTCTCCTAAGGTAGAGTACAAGTCCCCACCACCACCATATGTCTACAGCTCTCCACCCCCACCGTACTACTCACCATCTCCAAAAGTTTACTACAAGTCCCCACCACCACCATACGTCTACAGCTCCCCACCCCCACCATACTACTCTCCATCTCCAAAGGTTGACTACAAGTCCCCACCACCACCGTATGTTTACAGCTCTCCACCCCCACCATACTACTCTCCTTCGCCTAAGGTTGACTACAAGTCTCCCCCACCACCATACGTCTACAGCTCCCCGCCCCCACAATACTACTCTCCTTCGCCAAAGGTTGCGTACAAGTCTCCCCCACCACCATACGTCTACAGCTCTCCGCCCCCACCTTACTACTCTCCTTCACCAAAGGTTGCGTACAAGTCTCCCCCACCACCATACGTCTACAGCTCCCCGCCCCCACCATACTACTCTCCTTCACCTAAGGTTGATTACAAGTCTCCCCCACCACCATACGTCTACAGCTCCCCTCCTCCACCTTACTACTCTCCTTCACCAAAGGTTGAGTACAAGTCTCCCCCACCACCATACGTCTACAGCTCCCCTCCCCCACCTTACTACTCTCCTTCACCAAAGGTTGAGTACAAGTCTCCACCACCACCATACGTCTACAGTTCCCCTCCCCCACCATACCACTCTCCTTCGCCTAAGGTAAACTACAAATCTCCACCACCACCATACGTCTACAGCTCCCATCCCCCACCATACTACTCTCCTTCGCCTAAGGTAAACTACAAATCTCCACCACCACCATACGTCTACAGCTCCCCACCCCCACCATACTACTCTCCTTCGCCTAAGGTTAACTACAAGTCTCCCCCACCACCATACGTTTACAGTTCTCCGCCCCCACCATACTACTCTCCTTCTCCTATGGTTGACTACAAGTCTACCCCCCCACCATACGTCTATAGCTTCCCACCCCTACCATATTATTCTCCTTCTCCAAAGGTTGACTACAAGTCTCCACCACTACCATACGTTTACAGCTCCCCACCCCCACTATATTACTCTCCTTCTCCAAAGGTTCATTACAAATCTCCACCACCACCATACGTGTATAACTCTCCACCTCCACCATACTATTCTCCTTCTCCAAAGGTCACTTACAAGTCTCCACCACCCCCATATGTCTACAAGGCGCCTTACTATTGATTTTGAATTGTTTCATTAAAAGGAAACGTGATTGCAATAATTTGTTTTTATGATTTTTTTCTCTTGAATCTTCTGATTTTGTTCTTTTAATTTGTTCCTTTATCTTGTTGAGCTTTTTATTTTACCAATAATATTTGGCTATATTTAAAAATCCCTTGGTATTTGTTCGAATTGGCTCCAAATTTCTAATATATCCGTTTTGCTATCCATTGAAAAAAGGTTAAAAAGCAATTTTGGTAAGGTTATGGATATGATAGATTTAGATCGAACCGTTAAAATTTGTATATAGTACATATATTAGCTATTTCGTTATTTTCTTATTCCTAGTATTCTCACTTGCGTCTCTTTTTATTTTTATTTTTTTCTCTAACTTATGACGTATATTACATAAAATACATCAAAAGTCAAGATTTATAGGAGAAGAAGAGTGTATCACATAAATTTTTCAACAAGGTCTAGTTCTATTTAAGACATACAAGCTCGCCGTTGAGAGTTTTCTATTCATCTGCTTGAACTTGTTTAACTGTGAAGTTTATACGGTGTCACGGGGACTAACCATCATAAGTGAATTAAAACAAAACAAACTAGAGGAAAACTAAAGGAAAAAAAGAAAGAATTAGAGGTATTAAAAGAAGGATACATTCGTCTTGGAATCGTAAAATAGACTTATGCTGCTGCTACCACCACCCGACATACGTCGGTCTAGTCTGGTGATCACCGATGAACGCCAAGGCATATATCTATTATAAGATGAACGGTCGGATTAGTTATAGCTACGACATAATCCTAATCTCGTGTGGTTGATTTGAGCAGCTTCAAAGCTAAAGCGATCCTCGTTGCACCTAGAAGCAGGCAAGCACCAATGTTGGGGGTGGAAAAAGCGACTGTGTTTGAATGGACGTTGAAGCGTTTGGTTCGTTGACGTTCTCTATTGAGCGTTTTGATGGCCACCTAGCTAGGGCTTGTGAAGTAGGGAAGTTCTTGAAACAATAGTGGCACTTGAATCTTTAATTTCTTCTTTGTTATTGTCGTTGATGCTTTCCATTTTTTTTTTTGGTCAAATCGTTGATGCTTTCAAGAGTCTTCAACTTTGTGTAGAAAAATGTTACTTCTCTTCTGTTTTTTTTTTTAACAGCATTTAGTACAAGTTTTCAGGTGGATCCCTAAAGTTACCTTCTCCCCTAATTTCTTTGTTTCCTCATCAGCACGATTCTTCTTTTTAGTTTGGATTTTGTTTTTCCGTCTAGAAGTACGCTCTTGTTTAAAAAAATGTCATTAGTGCTGCTTTCCATGACAAAGTGCAAGATTGACGATAGATTCTGTTAGTTTATCATAGTCATATTTGTTTTCTTTTGATTCACTACAAAGAATGAACGAAGCTTTTGCTAATGTTATACTGTGCGATAATTAATGATCAGTTGATCACACAACGTAAGAGCAAAAAAAAAGCATGAAATTGCTAGTTTTGCGATACAAACTTTATTGGTCTAATCTTTTATCAAACAAAGAAAAAAAAACACTAATTGGTCTAAATGCGGCTCAAATGGATGATATATGTATTTATTTTGCTCCGTCAAATGACGTTACTAGAAGAATAATGGCTATTGCCAATAAAAAAAAAGATAAAAAAAAAAGTAAGAAACAGCATAAGCAACTCTAATGTAAATAGATGCTTAGCTTTTTTTTTTTTTTTTTTTTTTGGATGAACGTGGTCGCCCATGAGGAAATGTTGTGAATCAAATGTTGCTCACACGATCGATTCGCATCCACTTGCCTTAACCAAAGAAGAACCAGCTTGTACCATATAATTCTTTTTTAACTTATAATCCTTAAAAATTGAGGGTTGCTCAAGAATCTAGTATTATTACATATTCTTCACGAATCACGAATTTTCAAACAAACAACTTAGCACGTCCTCTAATGTACTTAGAAGTGCCACACACGAACGCAAGTTGAGAACACAAAGTAAGACTATATAAAGGGTGTTCATGTTCAAGTCTAACATAACCAAAAACAAAGAAATAAAAGAGTGTGATGAGATCCTCAAGAACAATGGGATTAATGAATTGCATGGTTTATGTTGTGGTCCTAAGTGCTATTGCGGCTACAGTGACATCATACCCTTACTCATCTCCTCATACCCCAGCTTACGATTCTCCCAGCTATGAACACAAAGGCCCAAAGTACGCACCACATCCGAAACCATATGTTTACAGTTCTCCACCACCACCATACTATACTCCATCACCAAAGGTAAACTATAAATCTCCACCACCACCATACGTCTATAATTCTCCACCTCCACCGTACTACTCTCCTTCTCCAAAGGTTTACTACAAGTCCCCACCTCCACCATACGTTTACAGCTCCCCACCACCACCGTACTACTCTCCTTCTCCTAAGGTATACTACAAGTCCCCACCACCACCGTACGTCTACAGTTCCCCACCACCACTGTACTACTCTCCTTCACCAAAGGTTTACTACAAGTCCCCACCACCACCATACGTCTACAGTTCCCCACCACCACCGTACTACTCTCCTTCTCCAAAGGTTTACTACAAGTCCCCACCTCCACCATACGTCTACAGCTCCCCACCCCCACCGTACTACTCTCCATCTCCAAAGGTATACTACAAGTCCCCACCACCACCGTACGTCTACAGTTCTCCACCACCACCGTACTACTCTCCTTCTCCAAAGGTTTACTACAAGTCCCCACCTCCACCATACGTCTACAGCTCCCCACCCCCACCGTACTACTCTCCATCTCCAAAGGTATACTACAAGTCCCCACCACCACCGTACGTCTACAGTTCTCCACCACCACCGTACTACTCTCCTTCTCCAAAGGTTTACTATAAGTCTCCACCTCCACCATACGTCTACAGCTCCCCACCACCACCGTACTACTCTCCTTCTCCTAAGGTATACTACAAGTCCCCACCACCACCGTACGTCTACAGTTCCCCACCACCACCGTACTACTCTCCTTCTCCAAAGGTTTACTACAAGTCCCCACCACCACCGTACGTCTACAGCTCCCCACCCCCACCGTACTACTCACCATCTCCAAATGTATACTACAAGTCCCCACCACCACCGTACGTCTACAGTTCCCCACCACCACCATACTACTCTCCTTCTCCTAAAGTTCACTACAAGTCCCCACCTCCACCATACGTCTACAGCTCCCCACCACCACCCTATTACTCTCCTTCTCCTAAGGTTCACTACAAGTCTCCACCACCACCATACGTCTACAGCTCCCCACCTCCTCCATACTACTCTCCTTCTCCTAAAGTCACTTACAAGTCTCCACCACCACCATATGTCTACAAGACGCCTTATTATTGATTTTGAATTGTTTCTTTAAGAAGAAGCATGAGTGCAATAATTTCTTTTTATGATTGGTTTTTTTTATTCTTCTGATTTTGTTCTTTGTTGATTTATCTTGTTAAGCTTTTTTTATGTAATAAAATTTGGCTATCTTTTTAAATGCACTTTTTTGTTCCTATTTTTGCTTAATATATATATTATATGTGTTTCACTATCTAATGATTGAAAATAATTTGGTTAAGATATATAGTTTTAGAAAACCATTAAGAATTTATATATAGTTTATTTTGTTATTTTCTTGATTCCTCGTTTTCTCACATATATTATATAAGATACACGAAAATTGAAGATGACTAGGAGAGGAAGAGTTAATCAGTTAGTCAGTGGACTGGCAGCGTAAACAGTTGCAGAGGAACCCAAACCCTTGAGAGAGTATTGTTTGTCGCGCTTCATATCCCATGCTTGCATCTATATAACATATCCGAAGCTCTTCACCTGAAAATATGCATGTAGTGTTACCAATCAAGTGAAATGCACACAAGATTGAAGTGAAATGCTAATTAAAAATCTTTGTTATAAGTATAAAAGACCAAACCTTCTTCGACATCGCGTAGAGTGTTCAACCTTGCATCTGCATTATGCAACCAAATTATGTGCGCGTTGGGATCTGTGGACATTCAAACTAGTCATCACTTTCTTTTTCATAAATAGATGAAGATTTTTGTGGCGTAATAGATGTCGTACCCGCATAATAGATGAACTCAACAGTTTACAAAAACAATTCAGGTAAAGACTCACATGGATTTGAACTATCTAGTTTCTAAGTAAAAAAAAATACTTTGCTAGTTTCTCAGTAAAACTTTATCTGATCATGTTCTTTACCCTAACAGTATAACTCTCCTTCTATACAAACCTCTGTTATAATCTTCTACTCCTATTCTTTTCTCTTACCTTGCAATTACTTCAAAAAATTTGCTAATTGTCTAACGAAAAAGATTTATAAGACTATTTGGCTTATGATGTTGGTACATTAAAGAATTTCTTCACGAAAACCCGACATATTAAAAAAGATCAAAAAGTGAATATTATTACCACAGTCATGATTGTAGAAGGATGGTAGCATATAAACGGCATGACCAACTGCACCTTCACCTTCAACAGAGGCTGCAGCTAGTGAAAGAAGGTCTTCGCCACATGAGCCTCCAACCAGGTCAATACGAAATGCATTGATACGAATCCGAGCGAGTATAGCCGTATACCATTGTTTTGTCAGAACTTCTGGATGTTAAGAACTGTAAATAGCAAAGAGATAACAGAAAACAGAACGTTGGAGATAAAATGGATTTGATGTAAAATATAGCTCTAAGGATACAAGCAACATCGTCATCCTTGAAATTTGCCTTCCTGAAGGCATTCCATAATAAACCATACCCGTCTTCTATCTGAAACATTAAAAAGCCAGTGACTATACGACCAATCAACTCAGTGGAGCCAATGAATTCATCATAACAAGGTGAGCTTCACATGGTGTAATGCATGAACAATCAAATTGAATACAAGAAACTCCGGGGACGTAATTCAAAGTTTGCATAACTTGTCATGTATGAGATCAGCCCAGTGTATTTTGACTCAAACGTTTCAAAATCAGTTACTAATGTATTTATTTGTCATCTTCAATAACTCACCTTTGAAATCATCTCAGAAGATAAAACAGCTGGTTGAAGTATGTCAAGACAGTCAGCGGGCCGGGCACCTGATATTATCATACAACACAACCTCTTGACCATAAGCGGGTACTTGAAGTTATGCGTCCTTACAAAAAGATAATCGAATGTAGACATTTTCAGTGCCAATACAAAGATCTTAATAGTAATGTCTATCTCTTTTTCTAAATTACAAGAGAAAATATTTGAGAGACCATATTATAGCCTTTCACATAAGCAAGACAAACTAACAGATATCTCAAGTTATGACTTCCTTAAGTTTTCCTTATTCCACTAAAACTACTATAGAAACAGAAATGACTAGATTATGTAAGAAAATATTGATAGTGTTCACATATGGAAAAGAAAATATTGAAGCTGATATATAAAGTAAAAGTATATGCGCTAATATGTAAAACTTGAGTGTCATACCTACAATAATCATCAAAACTTGACCAATCTGCTCTTGTTTCGACATCCAAAAACCCCTGTAAATCATCAAAACATATATATCATGAACTCAAAAGTACACATATAGGGTAATGATTTATCTCTAGATGAATAAAAAAAAGAAAGTGATGTGTTTTTTCCATTGAAGCATTTCGTCGAACACCTTGTAAGCAGGGATAATACATTACCAATAGAATTATAAGAGAATCATACATCAAAGACCAAAAAATCACGACCTTTGAATTCTCTTGACACTCTTGACTGCAATAAGAAACTCCACGATCTTCAAATTTAGCAGAACCCATGAGTTTCTTTAGGCAAAGATAGCAAACAGAGTCGAGCTTTAAAAGAGAAGGGCAAGCTACGACGGGCTTTGCCGTGTGTATAAGATCTCCGGCACCAATTTTACGCGTTGCAAAAACAGCCCGACCCGCTGACTCAGTGAGTCCGACTCGGATCGGGGGCGGTCCTATCTGATAGTCACCATCTCGATTCGACGCAGCAGAGGAAGAGAAAAACAGAGGCGTCGTCAATGTCTTAAGCCGCGAAAAACAACGGCTATAACGATTTAAAGCCAATCGCGACATTTTTTTGTTGCTCTCTGTTATTTGCTTTCACAACGAAGAAGGAACAAAGTAGTTGTGGTAGAACTATATATATAGTTTTAAAATAACCCCACAACTTTTAAATTGAGTCAAAAACACCCCACTCTGTTACATTTTTCTAATTTTACAGTTTTGCCTCGATCATGTATTGTAGTTTGGTAAATGTTTTTGAGCATCTTGGTGGTGAAAATCCATCTTCATCTCTTTAGGAGGAATAAAACAATCAACGGAGAGACCAGGCACGTCGAATGCAACATCGTCTATAGTCCATTTCTCTTCCATTCGAGTCACAGAGATTCCTCCTTTGAGAGTTTCTCCAAATCTTGAGATTAACACATCTGTCTTACCTGAGTGTGCTATTACCACTTCACTACCTTCTATTGCTCGGTAGTCTTCCATCCACGACGACATTGAGGTCTCCCAATATGTTGGCACAGTTCCTGGTATCTGAATCCTGTATATCACAAACCAAAATTTACATATACAAGTGTGACTTCTAACCGAAGTAATTTAGGTTTTGACTTTGGTTAACATAAACCCTAACTAAACCAAAGTTAAATTAAATCAGTTATTGTTATGTACCTGGTTAAGGAAGAGTCTTCAAGGCAAATTAAGAGGCCACTTTTTTGGCTGAAGTAACCGAATGCGACGTGTTTGATCATCTCAGCGGTAGAGTCACTGCGTTTTGATAAATCGATTTGGTCGGTTGATAACTTGAGAATGAAACAATCCTTCCCATTGATTTCTTTCTCTCCAACGAATTGTGCCGATGAGAAAACTGATGAAATGGTTAGAGGATCCAACCCCTGATTTCGTGTTCATGCACATAGACAATCTCCATTAGTAGAAGTATATTTATCATTAGCAATCCACGTTCTATCTCCTTATATAGATTAAAAGTGCCAATACTTTAAACTATGATCAATAACTAGCAATTCCATAAATATAATTGATCCTGACAAATCATCATTTGATACTAACTAGCAAGGATTGGTTCCATTTCACTAGCAGGTCTATTTTTCATTGGATGCATAGTTTTGACCATACAGCGACCAACAATCACAAGAGTAGTTTAATTACAAGAAATATATGCTTTTGGTTGGTTTGAATTCCCCAAAACTGGTGGAAGTGTATGTTTGTACGTTTATTCTTGGCGGCTGCTTAGAAGATATATTTAGTACATCATATCTCATTTTCTGAAAATTCAAACACTGTTTTGCAGGGATTATTGAGATAATTAAGTACATACTTTTAAACTCGGATTTAGATTTTAGATTTGTAATCATGTTACCCTTTCAGACAAAGTTCTGGACCACAGCCAAAAGAAACAGAATAGAAAAATACCCCACATGGATGACAATACATGAATAAGAGCAAACATGAACCTTGTTTAGTGTAAATACTATTTTCAATTTAAGACCGATAAGTGAGGTCTAGTTTTAACTCGTTATAAACAATTATTGTTAACTAGTGATCAATGTACCACAAAAGGGGACCATTTACGTACTAATTAACACATAATGTTTTTATCCCAAAAATCTTATAATTGTATAAAGTTGGGATTAACTAATATCTCAACTTTGAATCTCTCTTCCAAGTTCCAACCTTTTAATCCATTTTTTTAAGCGTATGATAAAGTCAATTAGTAGCACGTGACTAAGGCAAAAGGAAAACTCTCATGAGAAAGCTAAAAAAGCATCCCCCAAAGTGGAATGTCAGATCCAACACCTTGATCTTTTGCCTATAGTAAATTAATCAATATACAATTATGTGTCTTCAGCTTTCACTAGATGCATTTGCTACACTTCAAATCTTGGAAATCTACCCTTACAAAGTTACAAGTCTTTCTTCAAGAGTTTTATAGATTATAAAGAATCTTACTTTTTGAGGGATTACTTAATTAATTGGTCTAGACTGTCTGGTTAACAAAAATATGCTTAATCAACATGATTGATGTCAAATAAATAAAAACTAAACGATCATATGTACTTACTTGTAGAGCACGTCGCAAAGGCCTTATGGCACCTTTAGCTGCATGATCACCGAGCCATGGTGTATAACGCCAAGTAATTTCTCCATCACTACCGGCTGAAACCTTATGGCCGCCACCAACCAACTCGATAAGCCATTTTTCAGGTAGCATTTGCCACATGACAAAGCATCCCTTATGAGACACAGACGAGGCACTACTGACCGCGGTTGAGCTATTAATATCACTCACCATAGTCATTGTGATTTTTCCGGTCACGAAAGTGTTTTTGATTTCGCCCGCAAGTTTCTTGCATCCGGTTGCTGCGGCAAACTGTTGTATTATGTATTGTGCTGATGATGATACCTTAAAGATCATAATAATTATGGATTAGTATGATTTAAATGCACATATTTGATATTATAAGCATGGATCTGAACCGTTTATTTTCACTATCAGTATGTTGATCATATTGAAATTATATTAAACTACGGAAACGTGTATATATTTTTTTCTATATGTAGTAAGCTTTTGAAATATATAAACATTTGATTTGAAACTATGTACTATGGTATGTATTTTCAATCCAAATTTGGGTTTCTGAAGTTTGAATATTACAATAATATCAATTTAGTCTGGTTTTTCCTCTTGCTAGTACAAATCATTTGTTTTTGACTGGATATAAAATATAATAAAATAACAAAAAGTATATTCAGATCTGAAAACCAGAAGAATAATTTAAGGTCTCCAGGAATAATTTATGGATCTTGTGATAGACTCTTGCATTCACTACGCTTATTCTTTCTCTCTTTTCCTTCACTGATTTATTATTGTGCAAGTTATATTTCTGGCTCGCTTATATTAATACGCTAAAGAACATGAATATTTTTTTTTTTGGTGATAAGAAGTTGAATCTTGTTACGTGACACTGACCTATTTGTCCACAAATTTTTGGCAAAACTCACATCTACCGTGAAATCATTTGAATATAAAAAGTGAAATATTATATATATAGATAATATAGCTAGCCTTTCATAGGAATCCACCTAGTAATTTACTAAAGAGGAGTTTGAAAAGGGATTATTTTAAAATTATAAATAATTTTGTAAGCCAATAAATCTTCGAAATAGTATTTATCTTCTTAAAAAATCATATATGAAAAAGGGTAAAGATAAGTATAGATATTTTCTGAACTATTAGAAATATATCCGAAAATTTTCCTTTTAAATATAATAGTATAAAGGTTTGCATATGTCATGTTTTTTTTATAAAGGTTTCCCACTAAGAAATAATATACCACAAACCATTATATAAGTTGTCAACTGTCGTCAAGTGATGGATAAAAACTTATATGTCAGGTTAATAGTACTCACCATTAAGAGCATGTCCGAAACGTTTGATGTAATTAATACCAAAAATGACGCCAACAATAAAAAATACTACTACTAATATTTGAAATGCAAAAAAAAAAAATGAAAAACGAAACGATCATAAACTAATTCAATTTAATGCGACCCACCAAAATATTTTCCTTAGTTTTAGAAATAGTCGTTGAAATAGATGAGTTTCATATACGTATAAATATACACATACATGTACGGCGTATAAGTACCTGTTGAAGAGAGATTTTGGAGAGAGGAGGGACAGGGAAGAGAGGACATCCCATAACACTAAGAAGAAGCTTCATGTCTGGTTTCTTGGGGAAGACGATGAACTGCAATTGTGTCTTTATCCATTTCTTCCATGATTTGGATCTTGTTGATCCTTTTCTTCCTCCTCTTTCTTCTTCTTGATCTTCTTCATCTATTGGTTCTTCCATCAATGGAGCTAATCTCTGCATTCTCTCTCTCTCTCTTTCTTTCTTTTGGGTTCTTTCTTTCTCTCACTTTGTGCTTACGCAGCTTATAGCCTTAGTGCGTTTTGTTCGCCTTTCGTTTTCTTTGTTTGTTAATTATTGTTATTTTTCTCTCTCTCTCTCTTTGTGGAAAAGTTATATTGGCATAGGTCGTCACTATACTTTTTCTTCTCTCTAACCTCTTTTGAGCTTTTTCATGTTTTGAAATCCTTTTTTAATAGGTCGAATATCTAGTACTGAAACCTATACTAATCACCGGAACATGTGGGAGATTGAAATCTTATTGGAAAGACTTGTATCTCGATCTCCTAATTTACCCAATGATAAGTCTTTCTACCTACCCAAGCTAAAACTTTGTTATTTAGTACATCAAAATTGTAAGAAAACTGCAAACCAAGTCATGTTTTTTTTTTTTTTTTTTTTAAATTTCCTAGGAACTTTATTTACATCTGAAAAAGTTGTAAAATTACAAACAAATTTAATATTACTAAATATATGATAGTTCTTACTTACACGATCTAAGTCAACAAATGTGACCTTAGTTTCAACAAGTGTCCTCTATAGGTGTGATGTGATCCAATTTAAATTTCGCTGAATTGATAAAGTGTAACGCTTGAACAAAAGTTTATTCATATGTTATGAAACATGCTATTGAAGTTGAAAGTTTGGTCAGGTATGAAAGTAAAAGGGACGCAAGACGAGGTGACTTGTCTACGTCGTTTTATCCGTGTAGTGTAGTCTCTAACATTTTCGTCCATTTAGATTCATTTGAGTCTTAGAAATTTATAATATATTGTTCCACGGTCATCTCACAATTGAGACAAAAAAACAACAGATAACTTGGATAAATCAAGTTGATTGATGACGACGCAAGTTTAACCTAATCTTATTTAGTTCCAAGTTTGATGATGATTATGTAGAGAAGATAAAGAAACAAATAAACCCATAAAATTGAGTTTGATTATATGGAGAATCAAATAAATAATCATAATATGTAATTTCATTCAAGTTCTCAAATTTCAGATTACTAAATACAATATTGATTTTTTTTCTTTTCTTTTCATATTCTGTATATATATATATATAGCAAGAATAACTTTTCTTGTCATAAACTAAAGTTATCATCACCAGTGCCACACCCATCACCGGTCTTACATCCTTGATTTTGAGAATAGGGTACATACACTTAAGGCCTTGGTTTCAGAGGAAATCTCGAATGGACTGTCAAATCGCAATAACCGTTTTGATCAAGATCTTGGTTTCCCCTAAAATCAAAGACCTCAGCCCTAAACCAAAACTTTAAACGAAAACCAAGTTTCTAAACCAAAACGTCTCACTAATTCCTGTCCATTTTCATTAAATTTGGCCCTTGCTCTTTACACACTCTCACTCTTCTCTTTGGACTTTGTGGATTGTTAAGATTTAAGACAAGATAATGACTTATAGATATCTTTCTAAAAAAGCCCAGTTTTGGCTAGGCCCAAGTTAGAAAAGAGATAATTAAACTTTAAGGAAAACAAAACATGTTTTTTTTTTTGTTAATCAGCAACATTTATTAATTATTAATAACAACATGTTTCTCAGTTAATTTATTTGGTTTTTTATGGCAAAAAAAAACATAGTAAATCAGCAGAATTAATACAAATACAATCTAACAATATTGTAAATGTAATAAAAGAAACCTCAAGATTCACTACCGTCATTAAAAAAAAAATCTAAAAGCAACGAAAAAAAAACAAAGAGCAAAGAAGACCCACGACGTCAGGTGATATCTAATCTTCCAAGCAGCCACGTCTAGTAGTTTTTGTATGACAGTAGCATCGTAAGTCTTATACGTGCCGCTTTCTCATTGGTCTGTCTCGCTTGATAGACCCAACCTCGGAGAAATTATAAATCTGAGCCCGTATACTGTGAAATTACATTAATGACCCTTTAAATTCTCGAAAATATCAGAATAATCAATATATCGAAGCCGAGAAAGAGTAAGAATGAGCGATTGTATTTCTCCCTAAGAGTCACTTTGCCTTTGTCTTTGATTTTTCTCTGTATCGTCGGTCTCTCTTTTGCGTTTCTCGATCCCACCGTCTAATCCTTCTCCGGCCAATGACTATGATGACTCCGCCTCCCGTTGATGTAATCTCCGATTCTTCATCCTCTCTGCCTTTTGTCAATTCCATGTGTATCCATTCGTGTATTGGCGCTTGAATCTGCTTCTGATTGTTCGTTTAGTTGATCGTTTCGGGTTTTTTTTCTTTTGGATTTGATTTGAATTTTAAGCGGTTGAATCATCTTGCAGATGCAGCGATTTTTGTTTTCGGTGTGTTAGTTTTAGTGATTGTGGTTTCTATTTTTCTGTTCGTTTTGATCACCGTAGTGCGAGATTAGGGTTTTTTTTTGGGTATATATTCTTAGTTTTTGTTTATGTTTTGCAGCAGCCAGAAGATGAGGAGATGCTTGTGCCGAATTCAGATTTGGTCGACGGTCCTGCTCAGCCCATGGAAGGTAAGACTTTTTTGGTTTGATTCAATTTGATTCACTGCTTCAATTTCTCGTATCCTTTGTGGTTTCGATGGAATTGGAATGGATGAGATAGAGCTTGTGGATATCAGGCTGCAGTGTTTGAGAGTTGGATTGATGGTTTTGAAGTGCTTAGGGTTTTGTCATTTGTCTTGTTGTTTATTTTTCATTAATTGTTGATGCATTTATAGTTACCCAACCCGAGACTGCTGCGAGTACTGTGGAGAACCAGCCAGCTGAGGATCCTCCTACTCTGAAATTCACGTGGACTATCCCTAATTTCTCTAGGCAAAACACCAGGAAGCATTACTCCGATGTATTTGTCGTTGGAGGTTACAAATGGTAATAGTAGTGTATACCTATCTCTAGTGTACTTTTTTCTTGCCATTGTTTGTCCAGTATGCATTTTGATTGGTTGACACCTTTTTGGATTTGCTTATGCAGGCGCATATTAATTTTCCCGAAAGGGAACAATGTTGATCATTTGTCCATGTACTTGGATGTTTCTGATGCTGCGAGTTTGCCGTACGGTTGGAGCAGATATGCTCAGTTCAGTCTGGCTGTAGTCAATCAAATCCACACCAGATATACCGTTAGAAAAGGTACCTGTAATTTATTAATGATGTTTATTAGACCCTGAATTCTCAGTGCATTCATGTGCATATAATGGCTGTGCACACATAAATATGTTTTGCGTTAGTTTAAATGTTGGGCTGGAAGAAGGGGATTAGTTGAACTTATTGGAATATAATCATGTTATTACTGTCTTAAGCTTTACCTGAACGCCTGCAACGCACCCTTTTCTACTTTATCAGACTGTAATATTTACCTGGTTTCTGGCGAACTTGGTATTATCAGAACCTAGCTGTAAGTGACCTTGGTGATACAGGTCACTGACATTATGATTCCTAACTGTGTTGCAGAGACGCAACATCAATTCAATGCTAGAGAAAGCGATTGGGGATTTACATCATTCATGCCACTTAGCGAACTTTATGATCCTAGTAGAGGATATTTAGTGAATGATACTGTTTTGGTTGAAGCTGAAGTCGCTGTACGTAAGGTTCTTGATTACTGGTCATATGACTCTAAAAAAGAGACTGGTTTTGTTGGACTCAAGAACCAAGGTGCAACATGCTACATGAATTCTCTCCTACAGACACTATACCACATACCTTACTTCAGAAAGGTAAGATATATTCTTGTTTTTTCCTTCAGTTTGTTAAATTCCATGGGTTCTCATTGAATCCTTGACCGGACAACTGAATTTTGCATGTTGCTTGTAGGCTGTATACCACATGCCAACAACTGAGAATGATGCACCCACAGCAAGTATACCGTTGGCTCTCCAAAGTTTGTTTTACAAGCTCCAATACAATGACACTAGTGTTGCAACAAAAGAGCTGACAAAGTCGTTTGGTTGGGATACATATGATTCCTTCATGCAGCATGATGTGCAAGAACTCAATCGGGTTCTCTGCGAAAAGCTTGAGGACAAAATGAAGGTAATTTTTCTTTTGTTGTCAGGCCATGATTTACTACTCAGTTGGTGTTTCTTGTTTTTGAGCTCTTTTTTCTTCGTTTTTCTGTAGGGAACTGTTGTGGAGGGAACAATACAACAACTTTTTGAGGGCCACCATATGAATTACATTGAGTGCATAAATGTAGATTTTAAATCTACACGGAAAGAATCATTTTACGGTATAGTAATATACATTATCACTCTTTGTCTTATTCTATTTCTACATTTGCACTCGGTTGTCTTATTCTATTTATACAATTGCACTCTGTTGTCTTATTCTATCACACCAACTTTATTGTCATGTTCTAATCTTATGGCAGACCTTCAGCTGGATGTTAAAGGCTGCAAGGATGTTTATGCTTCTTTTGACAAGTATGTTGAAGTTGAACGTCTTGAAGGAGACAACAAATATCATGCAGAAGGACATGGTTTACAGGTCGGTTGTCCCCACTCTTTTATTTTGGGGATGGTTGTGAACAGGGCTATTTGGGTATCTAGCAACTCTTTTCTCACCTTTAGTATTTCGCATACTAAAAACTGCGGATAGTTCATAACTTGAGAGTTTTACAGAGCAACCTAAACTAGGAGATCTTGTGAAACTTTGTTTACTAGTATCGTCTTCTAAGCCAAGTTAATTAACCACCGACCTAACTGTTATTATTACAAATGCAGTCCCCTTATCTAGTCTTAATCTGGGGGAACTTGATTTCTATTGTTTCAGGATGCAAAAAAAGGTGTTCTTTTCATTGACTTTCCACCGGTTCTTCAACTCCAGCTCAAGAGGTTTGAATATGACTTTATGAGGGACACCATGGTGAAGGTTAGTATTTGAAGTCACATGTACATAGGAAGTGAATATGTGGTATGCGTTTGGTGGTGCCTTGATTTGTGAGTGCTGATGTAGCTTTTATTGATAGATAAATGATCGGTATGAGTTTCCGCTTGAACTGGATCTTGATAGAGAAGATGGAAAGTATCTGTCGCCTGATGCTGACAGGAGTGTCCGCAACCTTTATACTCTTCACAGGTATATAAATTTTCTCTTTCGATTCATATTTAGTGAATTCCTCAGGAGCTTGCATTCAAAGATTAGTTTCCCTTTATTATGTGGTATGCCGTCTGGCGATTTAGTATTTATTCGATTGTCTGCTAGTTCTTCTCAAGGAATCTGCTTTATGTAGCTTAAATATTACACCTGTACATGCACAGTTAATTGGTATTTTATGAGTGGAAGACATGAAAATGTTATCATTTCATTTGGTGTCTGTTATATTTCCAGCTTGACATACTAGCTGTTATTTGTCTGCAGTGTTTTAGTTCATAGTGGAGGAGTACATGGTGGGCACTATTATGCTTTTATAAGGCCTACGCTCTCAGATCAGTGGTATGCATCTTTCTATTATCAATATAACATTCATGGTTTTTTATGCTCAAATAATTTTTACATTTCGGGAGCTACGGAGTATTTGAATTTGATATTAATTTAGCAATCTTACGCTGATGTTATTCACAAGGTCACACGTTTTTGCAATTTGTCCAAATCATGTTTTGTGCATTTTTTCTCATTAACTCGTTCAAACTTCTCCTTTTCAGGTATAAATTTGATGATGAACGAGTAACCAAGGAAGATTTGAAAAGGGCTTTGGAGGAGCAATATGGTGGTGAAGAAGAGGTTTTATTTTCTTGCTCCATTTTCCATGATTTGAACCCCAATCCTAATTCCTCTAGCCTGACATATTTGCTTTCGTGTCTTTTCAGCTACCACAGACTAATCCTGGTTTCAATAATAACCCTCCTTTCAAATTCACAAAGTACTCGAATGCTTACATGCTTGTATATATCCGAGAAAGTGACAAAGATAAAATAATCTGCAACGTTGATGAGAAAGACATAGCAGAACATTTAAGGGTAAAATATTTTCGGGCATTTTCTTAGTAGTTTATTTGCGTCTTGGTTTTACCTGATCGTTCATTACATTTTGACAGGTGAGGCTAAAGAAAGAGCAAGAAGAAAAGGAAGATAAAAGAAGATACAAGGCACAAGCTCACTTATATACCATAATTAAGGTTTGTTTATCCTATTTAATTGGGCCTGATAATATCTTTTGAACTGTTCCAGAGTGTTATTTTGATACTGTCGTTACTAACATAATCTTTGTTAACATGAAAGGTTGCAAGAGATGAAGACCTTAAGGAACAAATTGGGAAGGATATATATTTTGATCTTGTGGATCATGACAAAGTTCGCAGTTTCCGTATCCAGAAACAGACACCATTTCAACAGTTTAAGGTACTTGCCTGCGTATCTTTGATTTATTTTTTCCAAAAAGGAAATAAATTAGTGTATGTGAAAACGGTCTTTCTGGTAACAATTGATCTGGATTTCATGAGAAACCTTCAAAATTCTGCTGACTAAAAAAGTTCTTTATGTACAATTTAAGCAATCGTTGACCTTCAATTTTATGCTGATATAGGAGGAGGTAGCAAAAGAATTTGGTGTACCTGTTCAGTTACAGAGGTTCTGGATTTGGGCAAAGAGACAAAACCATACCTATCGTCCCAATCGCCCCCTTACGCCTCAAGAGGAATTACAACCGGTAACTTAATCCTTTTGAATGCTATTCATGCACATATATAGAAGTAATTTAATCCTTTTGCCTCTTTCTTCTGGATATGCGAGTTTATATAGAAGCAATACTAAAACTATTATAGAATCTGATAATCTGCTACCTTTTTATTTGTTATACTAGAATCTCTACATCTGATTATTCGGTTTTAAGTTTTCTCAATCAAATTGGTTGGAGCCTTTTATTTCTCTCTGTTTTGAAATGAATTTGCCTTGTTTATTAGGAAAAGATATTTTTATAATGTTGAGAATTATGTAAGAGTCCCGTACTAATAACTTTATGTGCGTCATGTATTTTGGAAAATGGGTTTTGTAGGTTGGACAAATAAGGGAAGCATCTAATAAGGCAAACACTGCAGAACTCAAGCTTTTTTTGGAAGTAGAGCACCTGGTAAGAACGCGTGGTTGCAAAGTTTAATTGTTAAGACCCTTATCATTGAAAGGAAAACAGAAGCTAGTTACAGAGAAGGTGAGCTAACTTGTTTTTTTTTACTAATTCTTGATTATTACAGGATTTACGTCCTATTCCTCCTCCTGAAAAATCAAAAGAAGATATTCTTCTTTTCTTCAAGCTTTATGACCCCGAGAAGGCAGTATTAAGGTAGTATTGTGTTCCCTCTTATTTATTCCCTCTGGCTTTTATATAAATTGGTCTACCACTACTTAAGTAACAAATATTCCACAAGAACGAGGTCTTTCTTTGCTTTTTTGTGAGAAAAACACTTCTATTTGTTTGTCTTCTTTTGTCCCTTGTGTTTTATCCACTATACGTTGTTTTCTTTTGTAATTTTTTTTTTCTTGTGCTACCAGCTATGCTGGCAGGCTGATGGTGAAAAGTTCCAGTAAGCCTATGGATATAACTGGAAAACTGAATGAAATGGTTGGCTTTGCTCCTGATGAAGAAATAGAACTTTTTGAGGTTTGCAGCTGCTGGTGCCTCTTAACCTTTTTATTATGCTTATATGGTTATTGATTATGTTATTTAACAGTTTTTGGGCTTATTTACAGGAAATCAAGTTTGAACCTTGTGTTATGTGCGAACACTTGGATAAGAAAACTTCATTCAGATTGTGTCAAGTAATATTTCACTTTTATCTATTGAATCTTCCTGTCGCGTTTCTCTTTGGTGACATTTTGTTTCTTGCTTGCAGATTGAAGATGGAGATATCATTTGCTTTCAGAAACCTCTTGTTAACAAGGAGATTGAATGCCTCTACCCAGCTGTGCCTTCGTTTCTTGAATATGTCCAGAATAGACAGGTAATTCTACTAAGCACTGTTTCCTAGAGTTAAGCTTGGTAGAGTTAGACTAAGAATGGCTCTAATGATAAGCTTTTTTGAAGTGGCAATGAGTGTTTAATCATTTAGGCTGCATTGGTAGAGTGGTCTTAACTTCACCTGGCATAATATTTTATCAGCGCGAAATGTATACTGATATTGTGCAAGTATTCCTTACTCTTGAGCGTTCATGTTTTCATAGCAAAGTTGAGGAGTCTCTGTAAAATTGTCTCTAGTTGGCATGATTCGGTAAGCGATTAACTATTTTCGACTTGTAATTTTGTAGCTGGTCCGGTTTCGTGCTCTGGAAAAACCTAAAGAAGATGAGTTTGTTCTGGAGTTGTAAGTACCTCTGGACGAATTTGTTTCAAGCTGATTTCAGTGATTTCATAAATCTTTTATCTCTTAGGTCGAAGCAGCACACTTATGACGATGTTGTGGAGAAAGTGGCTGAGAAGCTTGGTCTTGACGATCCATCCAAACTTAGGCTTACATCTCACAATTGCTATTCCCAGCAACCCAAGCCTCAGCCTATCAAGTACCGTGGAGTAGACCATTTGTCAGATATGTTAGTTCATTACAATCAGGTAATTGACGTGAAGTTCAGCATACTTTACTTATTTGTCTTGCTATATAAATATAATACATGTCTGCTTATTGGTTTTTTTTTTTTTTCAGACGTCTGACATTTTGTATTATGAAGTTCTGGACATCCCTCTTCCAGAATTACAAGGTCTTAAAACCTTAAAAGTTGCTTTCCATCATGCCACGAAGGAAGAAGTATGTGTAGATTTTTGTTTATGATTCATAGTTTTCTTCTTTTGTATATTTGATTAACTTTCAAGCCTTTTGACCATCTCCACAGGTGGTAATCCACAATATCAGACTACCTAAACAAAGCACGGTCGGAGATGTTATTAATGAACTTAAAACAAAGGTGGGTTTTGGATTCTAATGGATTCTCAATAAAGTTATGCATTCGATGTTATGCAAGTAAATCTAAGGTCTATGCCTGAATCAGGTGGAGCTTTCGCATCCAGATGCAGAACTGAGATTGCTCGAGGTGTTTTACCACAAGATCTACAAGGTAACAAGCAACTTCTTATCTTTTACATTATAGTCAATCTTTTCATGGTCCTAAGATGATGGCTTCTTGATACCGTATCTCCTGATGAAATTCTTGCAACCCTTTGAAGTATAATGACCAATTAATCCAATGTGCTGGTATGCCTTGCAGATTTTCCCATCAACTGAAAGAATTGAGAATATAAATGACCAGTACTGGACTTTACGAGCTGAGGAGGTATATTACTAGGCTGCACCTTGTATTTTTCTTAGATCTCACATCACAGCATTTTTGGTATCTTCTAATTCTTAGTGGTCTTGCTGTTCATTAGTTATTTCTGTTTTTCAAAGTATATTTGTACCTCTGTTTCCATGTGCTCTGAGAATGCAATTTAGTTTTTAAAGTCAGATATTAAACTAAAGAGACGTGAAGTTATTCCATGGATGAGTTACAATCTTAGCAGATTAGATTAGAATGCTTGAGACGGACAGTATTTGTGTCTGGAATCAATACAATGTACATAAAGTAGCCAATTGTTTGAATATCTTAAGTTGTCCCTGGGCTCCATCATTCAGAGATGTTGACTTATGTTTTCCTTAATCGCAGATTCCGGAAGAAGAGAAGAATATTGGTCCAAATGATCGCTTAATTCTTGTGTACCATTTTGCCAAGGAGACTGGACAAAACCAGGTGAAAATTAGCTATCTAGCTTTTGTTATTTTTACCGTTATATGAGTGTTGTAGAGTCTTGAAGTGGCAAAGTGTCTTATCAGTATCATGTTTGCTTGTTCCTCAGCAAGTGCAAAACTTTGGCGAGCCCTTCTTCTTGGTAATCCATGAAGGTGAAACTCTTGAAGAAATCAAGAACCGTATCCAAAAGAAGCTTCATGTATCTGATGAAGATTTTGCCAAGGTATGCACGACTGAGTAATGATCTAAGCTAAATCTCTGTTTGGCAGAACTGGTACAATTCTTAATACTTGATTCATTATATAGTGGAAGTTTGCGTTCATGTCAATGGGGCGTCCAGAGTACTTGCAGGACACAGATGTTGTTTATAATCGCTTCCAGGTTCTACTTCTTCTCCTCTAATTTTCTAGAAAAACTCATACTAATTATCTGAGATCTAACTTTCTGTCTTCGGACTGAAAATGGTAAAACAGAGAAGAGATGTCTATGGTGCTTTTGAGCAGTACCTCGGGTTGGAGCATGCTGACACTACTCCTAAGAGGGCTTATGCTGCAAACCAGGTACAAGTTTTTTCTTCTAGTTATTAGATTCTTAATCAAAGTCCTTCTTTTGTTATTTACTTTTTTTTTTTTTTTTTTTGCGTTGTCCTTGTAGAACCGCCATGCTTACGAGAAGCCGGTAAAAATATACAATTAGCCCCAAAACATGAACACAAATGTCAGGAGACATTGTGGCAGCAACGTTGGACCAAGGCATTGATTGGACCAATGCATCGAATAAGAAGGGAAAGGGCGAGTGTGAGGGTGTGATGATGACCGTAGGATGTTGTAGAGAATCTGGTCTGATAGGGTTTTGGGTTGCGCATTGATAGTGGTGTGTTTTCTATTTTTTTCTTTTCAATCTATCCTTATTTTATTTCGTGCTTCAATACTTTGTGTTAATATCTGGAATGTGTGAAGACCATTGCACATGCAATTTTTATTTTCCAAAAAAAGAATATGGAAGCCCTTCGCTTGGATTCGGGAGCGCGGTTTGGCTTTCAGAGTTTATAGAATACCGAAACATTTGTAATTTTAGAGATTGTGGTTTAAGAAGATTTTTGACTGAGGAGATTTGTATTCTTTTTGCATTTTCAAATTATTCGTCATCTGCCTAAATCATATGACATTAGATTTTCATGTCAGCAACGTAAGAGAGGGAGTGATCGTGGGTCCCACATTCTGGGGAGATTGCCAATTCATACAGAAAACTATGCTCTCCTGAAACAGAGTACTTGGTGGATGCAACAATAACAGACTGTTTTAGGAAATGGATTTGTGTAACGTTTCGAGGACTTATCATAATCCTTAAGAAATACTCTAATGCTACTTTTTCTGGTGAGGATTTGCTCAGACAGAGAAATCATACACAAATTAATAGAAAAGCTGTTGGGATGTGAAGATTCCAAAACACAAAGATCTCATACAACATTAATGTATATTGGATTACTCTCAGCTCTATGCAACTCTATAAGATATAACTCCGTCCGTTGTCTCAACCACAAGTCTCTTCATCCGTGTCAGGAGCAACGTATACGCTTTCTCCTTGTGGCCTGCAATACAAACCATCATCATATATTTTTTCTGTGAATCTGAAGATGATCAACCTAATGATGCTACTACAGGCAGATGTGACGAGGAAGATATGAACCTACCAAGTCCTAGAGTCGGAATCTCATCTGCACGGAAGTAGTAGGACCCGTTTATTTCTTTCTTGCTATCGAGGACCGAGTTGAATTTCTGCACGGCACTTAGCAGATCCTGGAAACACAAGCAGGAATTAACCATATTTAGAAAAATATTAAGGGAACCTTTATGCGTTTAATTACTATAAATAAACAAAACGTTCAACCCGTTGGGCATAGAGATTATCAAGACTTGCAGGGGATAGCAATTTCTCAGTTTGTCACAGGTAATGAATTTGATGGCAGGGTATTCAAAAAGTTGGCACTATAGTCTATAGGAAAGATGAAATTTTCATGGCTCTCCAGTTAAAGATTTATTGGTTCAATTCTTAATACGCTGCTAGGATATGTTCTAAAATGTTAGCTAAGAAGAAGAACATTTAACATAATACGAGAATTTAGATAATTTTCATACCTCCCACGATGCTAGAGACTTCATGAAAGAGGGAAGACTATCATATTCTTCTTTTATCAATGTTAATGTAGGCCCTGAAGTTTTATCCATCTCTAGTGTTGCATACTCATCTTCTGCATGCACCAAAGTCTAACATCAAATACCAGAGACTAATGAAACTCACCGACAATCAAAATCACACTAGTAAAGGATTGGAAATAACCATTGGAAAGCTCTGACGCATTTGGGGCAGGTAGAGCCCTTGTGTCAAATGATTTACCCCTGTAACAGAAGAAAACTTGATGATGTATGACTAAGAGGAAAACACATAAGATTTTATTTATGTCTAAGTCATTAAACTTACTTCACTGATTCTTTCAAAGACGTATCAGGATCCTTCACATTATCATTAACTGGCAAGAGGTTGGAAACGCAAGAAACATTAAGAACATGATCAGAGAAGGAAAACCATCCAGTACATCCTAACCAATTACAGTAAATCATATCAACAGTGGACAAAAATGTTGATGCATTACCTCCTGTAGCTAAATAAGCAAGACAAGCATCTGAAAGGCCAAGGTTCTTCAAATTTAGTGAATTATCTAGACTAAGAAAACATTAAGGAAAAATCATCCAGAACAACATTCCTTACTTCACACAGTGTGCTAACAAAACGTTATGATTTGATTAGGAAGACGAAATAAAAACATGATTTAAAGCTGCTTATTGTCTGGCTAATAAGCAACTACCAGAAAAATCCTAATTTTTCACTAAGGTTGAAAAAGGATACAGATTGTCCTCGTCTAATCCTTTTTTGATTGAACATTGCAATGAATGAGACTCCAAATCATCATCCGAATGCTTTGAAGCTTCATGACCAAATGCTCCAAAGACAGATTCTTCATCTCTACCTTCATCAATCTCAATTTCTAGGTCCACGAACAATAAACTCTGAAATGATTAGACAGTAACATACGAGCAAATGTCAACTTAAAGTCGACAAAAAAGAGTACCAGGAACATAGCCGAAATCTGTGAGGCGGTCCTGGAGATGCAAAAGATCTTTTTGATTATTCTTGTAGATCTGACTACAGTGACCCAGAAGCTCTTCGAAGGAGACTGTACCAAAAGACATAGATTCCAGAAAACTGAGCTCGGAAGCTGCGGTGGAGATTCGACGATTGAGACCCTTGATGAACGTCGATGAAGCCGAATCTGCCAAAATCGAAAAATTCAATTTTTAGGGTTTATGACAAAAATCGGAGGAGAAATGGGGAAAAAGAGAGAGAGAAAAAGAGACCGAGAGGAATAGGGCGACGCTGGAGAGAGTGATTGAAAGCATCACAGCTACTTTGAAGATGATTGCAGAATCCTCCTAAGCTTTTGCTCAAGCTCTTGAGCTCTTCCTCCATTTCTAAAGTTTTCGTCTTTAGATTGATCTCTCTTCCCACTTTTTGTCTCCGACTTTGTTTTCGGCGGGAATTAAAATTTCCCGGTTTAACATCATTATGTTGAACCAGTGTGTTTGATATTTGTTAACCGGAGACATAATCGATTTAACAGAAATGTAATTTCTTAGAGATGAAGAAGAAATAAAAGTAATCAAGTCTTGTCCATTCTCAATCTCCTACGTTGTGAAATCCACAATTCCATGGCTTTCGCTTCAAAATTCGCTCGTTCTAAAACTATTCTCTCTTTTCTCCGGCCTTGTCGTCAGCTCCACTCGACGCCCAAGTCAACCGGTGACGTGACCGTACTTTCTCCGGTGAAGGGACGCCGGAGACTTCCAACTTGCTGGTCGAGCTCTCTGTTCCCATTGGCGATAGCTGCCTCCGCCACTTCTTTCGCTTACCTGAATCTGTCGAATCCTTCTATCAGTGAATCATCATCGGCTTTGGATTCAAGGTTCGTCTTATTTTTTAATATAAAAATGAATGCTTTTAAAGTATCCAGAATTGTTTGATTGCTTCGTTTTCAATTATCTGCAGAGATATAACTGTTGGTGGAAAAGATAGCACTGAAGCTGTTGTTAAAGGAGAATACAAACAAGTCCCTAAGGAGCTTATTTCTCAATTGAAAACTATCCTCGAGGTGCTGCAAAATTTGAACAAATCCGTCGAAATTTTTCTTGATGCTGTACACAACTTATATTGATCATCAAATTCTGTTTCCTTGTGTTTTAAGGATAACTTGACAACTGACTACGATGAGAGGTACTTCCATGGGAAGCCCCAGAACAGTTTTCACAAGGCAGTCAACATTCCTGATGTCGTTGTTTTCCCTAGGTGAGACTCTACTATATTGCCAACTACATTTATATCAATCACTTGTTGAGAGTGGTTCGGGTTGTAAGACTCTGGCAACTTAGTGCCTTGTTCTTCTTTTTTGGCTCCTCGTTGAAATTATAAGCCAAAAAGAATGCATTGATCTTGAGCCTCTCTTAAAATATGTTTAGGTCCGAAGAAGAAGTCTCCAAGATTCTTAAATCCTGCAATGAATATAAGGTTTGTAAGAAGATTTAGTGCTCAAGTCTTTTTCAATCTAGTCTTGGCCAACATGCTATGTTACTTGGCATATATGTAGCTTCCTCGTGGATTGATATATCATTTGCTTTTTAATTAGGTTCCTATTGTACCATATGGTGGGGCAACATCGATCGAGGGTCATACCCTTGCTCCAAAAGGAGGTGTGTGCATTGACATGTCATTAATGAAGGTATGTGCTATCTGACATCAGCGTCCTTGATTTTCATTTTAAACATGTCTTTTTGGTGTCATGCAAATAACAAACTTGGCGTTTCATTCCATGAACCTGCTACGTTTGTATAGGAAGACAATTTGAAATGATGTAACTCTGTTTTCTTTGGCATGCATATCCAACCTCCGCCTTGTTTACATAAGAAAACGTAAACTTAGAAACATTCTATGAAAAGTTAATAAAAAAATGTATCCTAAATAATATCATAAAATCAGGAAATAGAAAGAATGTGCATCACTTATAGTCCTCATACAAAGGTTATTGAAATTTCTCACTCCTGCTCACACTTCTTCAAACCTTAGAGGGTGAAAGCATTACATGTGGAGGATATGGATGTTATTGTTGAGCCTGGAATTGGTTGGCTGGAGCTTAATGAATATTTGGAAGAGTATGGTCTATTCTTTCCTCTTGATCCAGGTTAGCCAACATTGAGATAGTACCTTATCTCTCAGATCATAGCTTTCATATTTAAGCTTTTATTTGGAACTCACACATTTTTAGATTAACTGATCTTATTTTATGTGAAAATCAATTACCCTTAAAAGATATTTTTTTGGTTGTTACTGCATCATTCAACACCTTTAGCGTTGTGTTCAATTGACTCTCGAAGTTCAATTTCCACGTGCCTAGGCAGCATTCAGCAATTTGATAAAAATAATTTGGTGCAGGACCTGGTGCCTCCATAGGAGGCATGTGTGCTACGCGTTGCTCTGGCTCTTTAGCTGTAAGGTAGTTATTCTGCACTGTTACTATTCCCATCTTTCGAATAATTGTGGGGTTGCTTTAATCCGGTTGGCTATGATAATTCTGCTACTAGCTTGTAGGTATGGAACTATGCGTGACAATGTTATAAGCCTCAAGGTTTGTTGTTTCTTCCACTGATTCATACTCCATTGTACAATTCATTTTTATTTATGCTATGCTCATCTCAGGTGGTTCTTCCTAATGGAGATGTTGTGAAGACAGCTTCACGTGCCAGAAAGAGTGCTGCTGGGTTTGTCTTCAGTCTTCTACTATTTTCTTGTTCTTTGTTTGCATTTCCTTTTCTCTCGGAGATATAAACTATATAAAAAAAATTGAATGGTATGTTTCTAGTTGTTTGATTACGTATCATTTGAATTAATGCTTGAGACTTGTCGAACTGATGTCGCAGATACGATTTGACTCGCTTGATAATTGGGAGTGAGGGTACTTTAGGAGTCATTACTGAGATTACTCTCCGACTTCAGAAAATCCCACAGCATTCAGTGGTATATTGACCTCTTCCTTTATAGTAGATTTCGTTCATCTATTTTTGAGTTCTTGTTCAGGTTTCTGCCTAGCAGAAAGATGCTCATTTTCTATGTGATTTTAGTTCCTCCTTTGAAGGTCGAAATTGAGTTCAATATTTTTCTGCAAACAAATTCATTTTTAGTTTTCATCCCTTGCCAAACAAATCATACATACTTATTAAAGTTCCAAATATCTCTGCTTTGGCTTAATTTATCTCTTTGCTTATTTTTTATATCTCAACTCTTTCACTCCTAGTTATGTGCTGTGTGGACCCTTGTTTGCCTTGCTTTTGTTTTGAAAGACTTTCCTGCTCTAGTATGGACTTAGGATGGTTCTTGATCATGTGTATGGATTTTACATCATTTTGACTTTCAAGAGTGTAAAATACATTACATAACACCTTTTGTCATCATTTGCAATGGTTAGCAAAATTTCCTTACGATTCAGTGTCAGACGAATTTATTATATAATTTTAGGTGGCAGTTTGCAATTTCCCTACAGTTAAGGATGCTGCAGACGTGGCCATTGCCACTATGATGTCTGGAATACAGGTTAGACCTCTGCTTTTGAATTATATGATTTAAATTTTTTTTTTGAATCTTCTCAACCGCACCTTAACCCCCATCAGGTGTCAAGAGTGGAACTCCTTGACGAGGTTCAAATCAGAGCTATTAATATGGCAAACGGGAAAAATTTGACTGAAGCTCCAACTCTGATGTTCGAGTTTATAGGAACAGGTGATGCTGCATCATATTTCTTGTACTTTCCAAGTGATATTTCAAGCTATCTAAGATTATACATCTCTTGTAGCAGTTTACTCTTTGTAAGCAATATCTGTAGATATTACAGAAATCATATTCACTCCCCTGTATCCTCTATTTTATTCGGTTACAGGATTCTCATGCTCAGTGTTGCCACTAGACACAGAAAGTGAGAATTGTTGCCTTCTAATACCCTAAATCATTTTTTTCCTTTTCTCTATCTCTTAGAGGCATATACACGTGAGCAGACGCAAATTGTTCAGCAAATTGCTTCCAAACACAATGGATCAGACTTTATGTTCGCAGAAGAACCTGAAGCAAAAAAAGAACTCTGGAAGGTAATTCTTTGTCCCACTCCCAACACTTTCCCCGTACCCTGCAACCTTCCAGCATAAAATGAGAAGCAGAAAAGAAGGGAAAATATGTACTTGTTGTTGGTGTAGTGTATTCTTGCTCAGTAGACTCTCGCCAGTGGTAATGTTTCGTGATAGTCCGTTTTTTAAATTTTTTGACCATCCTGGTTATGATATGATACCAAACGTGAAATAAACATTTCTGGAGATTTTCACTGTAGAGAATGAGGCTATGCTGAAGATGTAACTCTACATTAGTTACACTTTCGTTTGCTTCTAACAAGATTGAGTTACCAAAAGATTTTCTTTCCTGACTCCATGCAGATAAGAAAAGAGGCGCTGTGGGCTTGCTATGCTATGGCGCCAGGTCATGAAGCAATGATTACAGTATGTTGCTTTCCTTCGATACACTTTGGTTGTAGATGAACTTTCCAACTACAATCAGAAACCTCAAATATATGCCATAGATCTTTTTGTTGTTTACTTTTTTGATTTAAAATTTTAAGGTCGAACATCAAAGAATCATCTGTAAATATTTCTTCTACAGGATGTCTGTGTCCCTTTATCTCACCTTGCAGAACTCATATCAAGATCCAAAAAAGAGCTTGATGCATCATCGTTGTTGTGGTATATTACTATCCTGCACTCAACATCATGACATACTAAGCTTTAACGTCCTATAAAGTGTATGCTGACTATTGTTGTTCTACTTTCAGTACCGTTATTGCTCATGCCGGAGATGGAAACTTTCACACATGTATTATGTTTGATCCAAGCAGTGAAGAGCAGAGAAGAGAAGCAGAAAGACTGAACCACTTTATGGTTCACAGTGCACTGTCCATGGATGGTAAATGCCCTATCCATTCTTTGTGTGTTTGCAAAAGTGCAAGACTATAATAGATGTGAAGGTCTTTAACATATTCTCTGAGCAAAACTGAAAAAGCAAAAGTATTAAAGATTGGCAGGAGCCAAATTTTATGTCCATTTAGGTGAACATCATCAACAAATAGGTTAGATTGCTAAACTTGTACATACAAGTGAGGCCTAGCATTTGGTTTACTACCTTTAACAGAGTAGTGCTTGTTAGATTTAAGTTGACATTATATTTGCAACTTCCTTACTCTCCTCTCTTCCACTAGTGTATACCTCTGGCTATTAATTAGAACGTGTATATGCTTGTTCCCGGATTTAGAAAACATGATTGTAATGATGCCACTTGGTTCTGAACTTTGTCGTCAGGAACATGTACTGGAGAACACGGTGTTGGAACAGGAAAAATGAAGGTATAGCTTCTCCTATTCATATCATGTCTTCTGTTCAATTGATATGAATGTCCATTTGTGATTTGAACGGGTTTTTTGGTTATGTTATGGAAGTATCTGGAGAAGGAACTGGGAATAGAAGCACTGCAAACTATGAAGAGAATCAAGAAAACGTTGGACCCAAACGATATCATGAACCCGGGAAAGTTAATTCCTCCTCATGTATGTTTCTAAAATTGCTTGTGTTTCTTCGTTTAACGTTTCTGTATGTTGTGTGTGTAACACTGTTGTATCGTTTGGCCTCATACTGTTTCTCTTTTGTTTTGTTAAAACCGAAAAGTTACCTTTAAGTACAAAACAGCTGATGCAAGCAATTGCATCCGTTTACTTTTGAGGATGTGGTAATATAAGGAAAGATAGGGACGTGTTATGTATCTTCAAGCACCGACTCATATGACCATATCTAAGTGCATCTGCTAGTTTTGACAAACCCATAAGAGGTCGATAGGAATGACCAAGTCACATGAGACGAATCAGCCGCAAAACAATTAAAAACGTGGGCTCCCTCAAAAGATTTTGAGATTTATTACAATATCTATCTCCCGACTTGAAATGACCAAAGTACCCTTTGTTACTTCCCCCCTCTATATATTTATGTCACATGACACTGATACATATATCCAAAACCAAAAGGGAGAGACTAAGAATGGGGTCACTAGGAGAAGAACCACAAGTAGCAGAAGACTGCATGGGTTTGCTTCAACTCCTAAGCAACGGTACCGTTTTGAGATCCGAGAGCATTGACCTTATTACCCAACAAATCCCATTCAAAAACAACCAAACCGTTCTCTTCAAAGACTCAATCTATCACAAACCTAACAACCTTCACCTCCGTCTCTACAAACCCATTTCCGCCTCCAACCGTACCGCTCTCCCTGTCGTGGTCTTCTTCCACGGCGGGGGCTTCTGCTTCGGGTCACGTTCTTGGCCTCACTTTCACAACTTCTGTCTAACTCTTGCATCGTCCCTTAACGCCCTTGTCGTCTCACCTGACTACCGGTTAGCACCCGAACACCGCCTCCCGGCTGCCTTTGAGGATGCTGAGGCGGTGCTTACATGGCTCTGGGACCAAGCTGTTTCCGATGGTGTGAACCACTGGTTTGAAGATGGAACAGACGTTGACTTTGACAGGGTTTTTGTTGTTGGTGATTCATCCGGTGGGAACATAGCTCATCAACTCGCTGTCCGGTTCGGATCCGGTTCAATCGAGTTGACACCGGTTCGGGTACGCGGTTACGTTCTTATGGGACCGTTTTTTGGCGGGGAAGAGAGGACTAACTCCGAGAATGGCCCCTCTGAAGCTTTGCTCAGCTTGGATTTGCTTGACAAGTAAGCTAACACAACACTTTCTATATTTTAATTTTCTTTAGACGTACCACCGAATATTTAAACATTAAATATATACAAGTTCATTGAATTACTAGTTATGCATGACTTTATTGTTTATAACCCTAATTAACTATTAACTATTTTATTCAAATATAATATATGCATAGATGTCGTTTTCGGTTACTTTAATTCATATTATCTTCTCATCCGAGTAATGCCAATTTAAACGTTGGAGTGAATTGCCGAGTCGCATGACAGAGACAGCTACAGCCACAGTGCCTCTTCATGAACACACAGATGTGTATACATGTCCTTTTTTCCAAAACTTAACAAATCTTATACAGACTAATTGATATTTTAAATTGCATGTACTCATATAGTCGAATATGTATACGTGAAGATAAGTTTCTCCTAATAACATGATATAAAAATAGTCGAGTATTCTTCTCATTAATGAAAAAAATAACTTTTCATAAACCTAAAGATATTTTTACAACGTTTTATCAATAATATATTGTATACAAATATTATAATCGAATTCTCAACTAGTTCAAAGGAGTAGCAATATTCTATGACACAAAAAGAAACACGAACTTTCTAAAGAAAACGACTTTTCGTACCTATGAAACATTTATTTTGATTAGAACCATTCACCAACTAACCAACGGTCGACAGATGATATATATGTATATAGTGATATATTTTCATAAATATCTTTCTCTCTTTTGATAAATTCAAAGTGAAAAATAATATTCATTTTGATTGATTTTAATCGGTTAAGACGAATGATTTTAGCCCATCACATGATAGTTATAATATTACGTCATAAAAACTAGTCAATATGCTTAATCTACTAATACTCCACTATTTGATTAGTCAGTCTCAAATCATTCAACATTAAAAATGGCTTTTCAAATATTAAGGTCTTCCATCACAGTGGATACACGAATGGGTCTTGAAAAACAAACATCCAGTAGATGAACGACAACTTAGAAAGTATCTTCATTAACAAACAAAACAAGAAAAACTTTATAAAGTATCTTGTATGGAAAGTAATCGAATTAGAAAAACTAAAAGAAACTTGAAAATAATCATGATGACAACCATTTAGATACCCTACCATTTGGCGATTCTACATAATTGTACTAATTCATGAATTATTTATTTTCTTCGAAAATGGTCTAAACCTAGAAGAACTCGGAAAAAATAAACCGCACAAATTCTATAAAATTATAAAACTACACGAACGTTTAACATGTTTGAATTGTAATTCGATTCGATAATTTTTCTAAAAAAAATACCTTGATTTGTCAGTAACTATCTCAAATTTGGCATCACGACTAGAAAATTAGTTAACCAAGTTGTGATGAGCTAATGACTTCCGATTTAAGTGTGGAATCTCCAAATGGGTGTTAGAGACCGATTTTCCTTAATTCATTTTTAGGTCATTGTTCACGCATAAAAAAATGGATTAGTGGATGATGGAATAAACCGATAATCAGATATCAAGAACAGTGGTTAATATATATAGGAATGGAGATAGTGCGTCATGCATTATCCTCGTGTTCCTTTTTCATCTCTGCTTAATTTACGTATGTTTCCTCCTGAGTCGTGACTATCATTGTACACAATAGATTAAACCAAATGCAACTAATATAATGTCTCATGTTTATAAAAGTATTACTTAGCATTTTTGAATGTGTGTATTTATGTTTTTCAACGCACGTGGAATCATTGGGATCACATATATATCATTCAAGTCTTCTCTCCAATTGATTGTTTCTCCTTTTATGTTTGAACAATGAGATGATTGACCTGTCTTGTTCTTGTTCATGGCCATTGTCATAAAGCTATATGTATAGTAAATATTGGTATAGTCAATTACAATATATTAATATTAATATGAGAGAGTGAGAAAAAGGTGCTAATTAAACTTTAACTTCTTGAAGGTTTTGGAGATTGTCACTACCAAACGGTGCAACAAGAGATCACCACATGGCTAACCCTTTTGGACCAACGAGTCCTACACTCGAATCAATTAGCTTAGAGCCAATGTTGGTGATTGTCGGCGGCTCAGAACTCTTGAGAGATAGGGCCAAGGAATATGCATATAAATTAAAGAAGATGGGAGGAAAAAGGGTAGATTACATTGAATTCGAAAACAAGGAGCATGGTTTCTACTCCAACTATCCATCTTCCGAGGCTGCGGAACAAGTTCTCCGTATCATTGGAGACTTTATGAACAACTTGTCTTAAGTATTTTAGCATTTGGCTTGTTGAAGGTAATTAAGTGTTTAATTCAATTAGGATTCCATCTCAATAATATTAAGTTTGCTTGGTGATTGGTGAATCATTTATATATACACAGCACACAAAACACATAAAATGTTCTTGGTTTCGTTATACCTTGTTCATCATATCCGATCTTAAATGGAATTTTTTTTTTTTCTTTTCTAGGAGAATAAAATGAAAGTTTGGTGTTACAAGTTGAAAACCTATACAATTGATCCTTGCCAAAAAAACCAATAAAAACAAGGAAACAATAATAACACATTCTGAAGATTTAGGCTAGATCGAGGATCCATAAGTAAAGCAATAGAGGCATAAGATTTCTGAATTTCTTCAGCTTCTTTTTCCGATGTTTTTATTACTTTTTTTGGCAAAGATCAAGTAGACAATATTCTATATACATGAACTCGTTATATCCATTTAAACAGGATCCCCTTCGGTTTGTTTCTTAAAACTTTTTGTAAAGCCACTCGTTTGGTTTGTATCCCAACATAAGTGTAAACAAACGACCATAGTTTTAACCAAAAAGAAAAAGAAGAAAACAGCATGTTTATCCAAAGAATAAAAAGTTAGTCTCATGATGTTAATCAAGTAAACAGTTTCATAATCAAATTTTTAAATAAGAAGAAAAGAGAAAACAAATTGTGAAAATTAAATGAGAGTATATTTTTATGTAAAGTATATAAGACTATAAGTAGGCCATGTTGACCTGGTAAAGCTTCAATGTCGACGGCCAAATACCTCCACTCGGAAACATCCTATCGTTTTATCTGACCCAAAAAAATAATAATAATAAACATCCAAAAACCATTGTATTTAGTCTTCCCAAACGTTGAACAAAAGAAAAGTCTTCCCAAACAAAATCTTCGTACGGTTTTATATTTTAAGTCAAAGTAAGTTATTACCACTTAATCCCCTTCAGATCAAACCCTTTGTTCATGAATTTATAAAACTCGACCGCCCATCTATTCAGCTGCATATATTTATAGTTGACATTTAACAACGTGACTGTTCTATTCACGAATCACCTTAATGAAAACAATCACTAAATAGGTCAGAATTGTACTAGCTAGTTCTAAATTAAAACATTTCAAATTTTAATAACTGAACTGTTCGTACGTAATCTATCTGATCTCAAGAGCCTTGGACTAGTCTCAAAGCTGATTACCTTCATTTAATGAACCATTAATAGTTTTGGACTCACGATCACCAATAGATTTTTCACCATTAAGTTTGCTATATCAAATATCTTTCTTGAAGACTTAATCTAGGTGAAAAAAAAACCCTAATAGATCTCTACTTTATTCCACATTGAGAAAAATCTCGTATAGCTAGATATAAATTTCGAAAGAACTAATTATCGATCTAAAAAATAGCAAAATTATACTGTTTATAATTTTCTATTTAGTGATCATTTAAAATATACTAGCATGTATGAACTTGATATATACGAATAATAATGCTTTCAATTTGTTTGTTTATAAAGAAAAACATGGTCCATCTTTTTGGTTGGGAATATTCAAGTAAAAGAACATTATCATATTATTATATATACAGAAATATATTTTACCTTATTATAAAGATCACACTAATCGAAAAGATGAGATAATTACAAATTCGTGTAATTTTTACAAATATAGCAATTGGTTCATAGAAGAGGCATCTAAATCTAATAAGAATATCTATCTAAAACTCTTTAAATAAAATTCCAGATTAGCTGACCTGTACTTTCCGCAGGTAAAAAGACACCTCATCTAACCAAAATCTTATCCGTTGATCTCATCTGATAACCTAATCCTCACCGTTTATTTATCTCTCTTAGTAAAAACTCGGTTTTTACCAAAAATAACCTTAAGAGCCGTCGTCGTCGTCGTCATTGTGGGCACGAGACGAACCTCCATGGAAAGAAAAAAAGCCTTTTCTCGATTTCAAAACTGAAAGATAAAAACAGAGAGAGCTCTAGGGTTTCAAATTAACCAGAGGGAAACAACGAAGAAGAAGACCAATTCTCTCTCTTTCTCTTCCTCTTTTTTTTTTTGGTTTCCCTCTGATTCCAAACACGATTATTTTTTCTTTTTCTTTCTCTTTTTTCTTTTGCTTTTCGTTTACCAGAAAAAGCGATAAGAGAAAAATTATAGGTGGGTCTGTTATTTTCCCGGAAGTTATCATTGAGATTCAATAAGAGAAGGAGATATCATTAGCTTTCCTGGAAAAATTCGACTTTTGGGTTTAGTTTTCGTGTTCTTGGTGGTTCAACGGTGAAGGTAAAGTTCTCGATTTTGAGATGTTATGTTTACTCTGCCAATGAAAGAAGCTTCCTTTTTAAGAGATCGTTTTACATTGAATAATGTTGTTGAGAATTGACTTTTCTACAGGAGCTCTATATTGGCGCTAGTTTTGGCTATCGTGGATCTAGACTACGGAGATAGGTTTTGGTGATTGTTGCTATGTATTTGTGCCATAGTCTGTGATTGTGAATTTGGATACTGTTACAAGTTATGGATTTGGCAATTGTATCTTCCCCTACTAGGGATGTGGTTAGATGTTGTGATTGTGGATGTGATTGCTCTCTGAATGGTGCTTCTCCTGGTTCTTTGCTTCGGTCTGTGAAGAGAAAATACGAGGAATTTGAGAATGAGAAACTGTTTCACATACCGGAGCTGGAGCTGGACTTGTCTTCCAATGCTAAAGTTCAAATTGAGAATGAATTGGAGCTGCTTAGGGAGACTGTTAGCAGTCAACAGCAGTCGATTCAAGATTTGTATGAGGAGCTTGATGAAGAGCGGAATGCTGCTTCGACAGCTGCAAGTGAGGCAATGTCTATGATATTGAGGTTGCAGAGGGATAAAGCTGAACTCCAAATGGAATTGAGACAGTTTAAGCGGTTTGCTGAGGAGAAAATGGAGCATGATCAACAAGAGCTTTTGGATCTGGAAGATTTGATATATAAGAGGGAGCAGACTATTCAGGCTTTGACATTTGAAGCTCAGGCTTATAAGCATAGAATGATGAGTTTTGGGTTCACTGAGGCTGAGGTTGAAACGGAGAAGAACATGCTTAGCCGTAATCCGAGCATGATCGAAAATGATTACCAATATGATCTCCCCACATCTGATTACCCTCCTATAAAGTGCAATGTGAATGAGAACCCAGGTCCCCTGGAGGCTGATATTGATGTTGATGATGTTGAAAAGTACCCATTGGCTGATTCACCTCACCCATTGAAGACTTTGGAACGAAGGATAAGTCAGATGGAGAGAAATCCTAGCTTTACTCAGCCTACTGGTGATGTATCTGGAGGGAGACATTATACAGAGAAGAACGTGGTTGGTCAGAGTCCTAGGCATCAGAGACATTTCAGGAGGGTTTCCACTGGTAGTGCAAGTTCACTTTTGGGAACAACTAGAGAAAAAAGGCTTGATTTTTCTAATGATTCCCCAAGGTCCAACAATGGTAGCTTCAGGAAAATGGAAGATCCCCCATATGCAGCTGGTAATTCCTTTGCAAGGGATAAGGGTGACTCATCGGAAATAGGAGATAATGACATGAATGATAGAGTTTATACCATTGACTCTGTCCATCACAGTGTATCTCATAGTGGTACTGCTGAGCAAAAGTTTAAGAATGACACTGCTGATGGTTATGCAATGTCTCCGAGAGAAATATCGAATCAGCCGGATCTTGGTGATCCTGAAATATCGAAACTTTACATGAGACTTCAAGCACTAGAGGCTGACAGGGAATCAATGAGACAGGCGATTATGTCGATGAGGACTGAGAAAGCACAGATGGTTCTGTTGAAAGAAATTGCCCAACATCTGTCAAAGGATGTTGTCCCAGAACGTAGATTGCCTCTGCGGAAAACATCTATTATTGGAGCATTCAACTTCATATCTGTCTTTAAGGTGATTTTGTTTCTTATATCAGTGGATTGTGACCTTGTTTAACACTTAATATACTGATAAGAAGCAACTCGTACTAAAGTTTCTGCTGTATTACTTTGCATCCTCATTGACGGATTCGTCTTCTTATTCCTGTGCAGTGGATCACATCTTTTGTTTTCTGGAGAAGAAAGGCTCGTCGAAGCAAGTAAGTGAACAGTCTTAAACTCTGATTAGCTTGTGCTTCTCATACCTTTTTATCGAACCTGAGTTTTGAGTTTGTAGTATTATTATAAATGACTAAGATCCTTGTATAGAGACTTGCAAAGATGATGAAACAACTATTTACTTATCCTCATGGCCAAATGGTGTAAATGCAGATACATGAACGGGGTACAAGGGAACAACATGGGATTGCAAATGCTTCTAGAAAAGACTCCTCGAATACGGCAATGGAGATGTCTCTCAAGCACACAAGTGTGAAATTTGGTTTGCAGCGCATAATGTGAATTACTTTGTGAAAGTACTTACTTTCTCCATCTTCATGGTTTTTACTGAGAAAAATGATTTTTCTCTAATGTGCAGTTTTTATCTTTCTTTGCTTGGTGTATTTGCCATATGTCATTTGTTGTTGGGTTGGAATGGGGTTTGATGATTTGTCTCGGTGAGGCTACACTAAAAGCACGTCTTGTTCTTTCTATTGTAAGCTGTGTATAATGTTTCCAGATTCTTCTTTGAATTTCTCTGGAAAGAAAACAAACAAAAAAAAGGTTATCTCTCTCAGAACTTCCGGTTAATGGAACTTGGCATTGTCTTGATCCTCAGATTCTCAATATTTTACTATAACCTATCAGGCTATCACCGATCAATAGATCATTTTTGTCAAATTTTAAAAGGCATTAATCAAAATGTGTAATCAATCAATGATGATTCTACATTAGCAACATTCTGTAATACAGTACTTGAGTAGTTATTACGGTTGAACCGGTTCGAACCAAGATTTTCTCAATTCCATCTTCTGGTTAAATAATGAAACCGTGGTGAACTGATAAAACCCAAAACCCTCGCCGCTAAGGCTGATCTCCGTCAAACATGCCAAAGTGCAAGAATCTGTTGCTAACCTCGAAGCGACGTAAATCCAAATCCAAAAGACTAAAGCTCCATCAGCATGAACCTGAGTCTCTGTTTCCAGAGAAGGAGGTAGAAGAGGAAGATGAAGATGAAGGAGGCTTCAAGCTGAAAATTGCAGCTCCTTCTCAAGAGCATGGAGTTCAACCTCTGGGAAACCTATATTTCAATCCTGGTGCGGTCAATGTGCGAAACACTGGATTAGGTAATCTCCAGATACTCTCAGATGAGCTCGTTTTGGATATTCTAGGTCTTCTTGGCGCCAATCATTTGGGTGTTTTGGCTACTGTAACTAAGTCATTCTATATATTTGCTAATCATGAGCCTCTCTGGAGAAATCTTGTGTTAGAGGAGTTAAAAGGAGATTTTTTGTTTAATGGGTCGTGGAGATCTACCTATGTAGCTGCTTACCATCCGAAATTCAAGTTTGCTGGAGATGGTGAATCGAATTTGAAGATTATAGATTTCTATTCTGATTATCTGTTTCAGAGCTGGTTATGTGCGAATCTTGAAATGAAACCGAAATGGCTTAGAAGAGATAATATCACACGGGTGAGAGGCATTTCTGTTGAAGACTTCATTACAAAGTTTGAGGAGCCGAATAAGCCAGTTTTGTTGGAGGGATGTTTGGATGGTTGGCCTGCTATTGAGAAATGGTCAAGAGATTATCTGACTAAGGTGGTTGGTGATGTCGAATTCGCGGTAGGTCCAGTGGAAATGAAGCTCGAGAAGTATTTTAGGTATTCTGATGGAGCTAGGGAAGAAAGGCCTTTGTACTTGTTTGATCCAAAGTTTGCAGAGAAAGTTCCGGTTTTGGATTCGGAGTATGATGTTCCTGTCTATTTCAGAGAGGACTTGTTTGGTGTTTTAGGAAACGAGCGACCTGATTATAGATGGATCATAATTGGTCCAGCCGGATCAGGATCGTCTTTCCATATTGATCCTAACTCAACATCAGCTTGGAATGCGGTGATCACAGGGTCGAAGAAATGGGTTTTGTTCCCACCTGATGTGGTTCCTCCGGGTGTGCATCCAAGTCCTGATGGAGCAGAAGTGGCCTGTCCTGTTTCCATAATAGAATGGTTCATGAACTTTTATGATGATACTAAGGATTGGGAGAAGAAACCTATTGAGTGTATATGCAAAGCCGGGGAGGTGATGTTTGTACCTAATGGATGGTGGCATCTGGTGATTAACCTGGAGGAATCGATTGCTATTACTCAGAATTATGCTAGCAGGTAAAGTTAGTTTCTTTCCCACTGGCTCTTTGTCATATCCATTTTAGTAGATGAAAGTTTGACAATAGAAAAGAACAATAAACTGGAACAACATCATTATTAAGTTCATTTTCAGATACTTTTGAGTAGCTAAACAAAAGTTTGAAAGTGGCTAAGAAAGTAGACTGATGTTATTAAGAATATTAACTGTGTACGTAGCATTTATCTGAGAGCTATTTGTGCATTTGCATCAATGGTGATATGTATCAGATGAAAGAATTGTGATTTCGTATCTGTATTGAGTTGATCTAACTGGAGTAACATTACTTGTGCAGGAGTAATTTGTTGAATGTGTTAGAATTTCTGAAGAAACCAAATGCTAAAGAACTTGTCTCCGGGACAACTGACAGAGAGAATTTGCATGACAAATTCAAGAAAGCCATTGAAGAAGCTTACCCGGGGACTATCCAAGAGTTAGAAAAGAAAGCAGAAGAAGCAAAAAGAGCCGAAGAACAAAGAGTTTCTTTCTGGGACTCTGCCAAAACTGATACTTTCAAGTTTTCTTTCTAAAGACAATCAATACATCATCTTAAATTTTCAATTTTGTAAGATCTTCCAGATCCTTTGACAAATGCAGATGCAGAAAATTGTTACCCTTATTTTTATGCTCTTTGTTACAAAAGTCAAACTTAAAAAACAGAGGAAATAGACCGTTATATGTCAGATTCTTATAAATTTGAGAACTTTTGGGTACTTTTTGCAGAGAATGAGTAACATTGTGCTCAACACACTTCGATTCAAACACCCGAAGCTTGCCTTGCTCCAATCCTGCTCTTCCTTTTCCGACCTCAAGATCATACATGGCTTTCTCTTACGAACCCATCTCATCTCCGACGTCTTCGTTGCCAGTCGTCTCCTCGCTCTCTGCGTTGACGACTCCACCTTCAACAAACCAACCAATCTCTTGGGATATGCATACGGAATCTTCTCTCAGATTCAAAACCCTAATCTTTTCGTCTTCAATCTACTCATTCGCTGCTTCTCCACTGGTGCAGAGCCTAGTAAGGCTTTTGGGTTCTATACCCAGATGTTGAAATCTCGGATTTGGCCAGATAACATCACGTTTCCGTTTCTGATTAAGGCGTCTAGTGAGATGGAGTGTGTTCTAGTGGGAGAGCAAACGCATTCACAGATTGTTAGATTCGGATTTCAGAATGATGTTTATGTAGAGAATTCGCTTGTTCATATGTACGCTAATTGTGGGTTCATCGCTGCTGCTGGTAGAATCTTTGGGCAAATGGGGTTTCGAGATGTTGTTTCATGGACTTCTATGGTGGCTGGGTATTGTAAATGCGGGATGGTTGAGAATGCACGAGAGATGTTCGATGAAATGCCTCACAGAAATTTGTTTACTTGGAGTATTATGATTAATGGGTATGCGAAGAACAACTGTTTTGAGAAAGCCATTGACTTGTTTGAATTCATGAAAAGGGAAGGAGTTGTCGCGAATGAGACGGTTATGGTGAGTGTGATTTCGTCTTGTGCTCATTTGGGTGCACTTGAGTTTGGAGAAAGAGCATATGAGTATGTGGTTAAGAGTCACATGACTGTGAATCTTATTCTTGGGACAGCTCTTGTGGATATGTTTTGGAGGTGTGGGGATATCGAGAAAGCAATTCATGTATTTGAGGGATTGCCTGAGACGGATAGCTTGAGCTGGAGTTCAATAATCAAAGGTCTTGCAGTGCATGGGCATGCTCACAAGGCAATGCATTACTTCTCCCAAATGATTAGTTTAGGGTTTATTCCAAGGGATGTTACATTCACAGCGGTTCTTTCAGCTTGCAGCCACGGTGGATTAGTTGAAAAAGGGTTAGAGATATATGAGAACATGAAAAAGGATCATGGGATCGAGCCTAGACTCGAGCATTATGGTTGCATTGTTGATATGCTTGGTCGTGCTGGGAAATTAGCCGAAGCGGAGAACTTTATCCTTAAAATGCATGTGAAGCCAAACGCTCCTATATTGGGAGCATTGCTTGGAGCATGTAAGATTTATAAGAACACCGAGGTTGCAGAGAGAGTAGGAAACATGTTGATAAAGGTGAAACCAGAACATAGCGGTTACTATGTCTTACTGTCAAATATATACGCGTGTGCAGGACAATGGGATAAGATAGAGAGCTTGAGAGACATGATGAAGGAGAAGCTTGTTAAGAAACCACCAGGGTGGAGCTTAATAGAGATTGATGGGAAAATAAACAAGTTCACAATGGGAGATGATCAGAAGCATCCTGAAATGGGTAAGATCAGAAGGAAGTGGGAAGAGATCTTGGGGAAGATAAGATTGATAGGGTATAAAGGGAACACAGGTGATGCGTTTTTCGATGTAGACGAGGAGGAGAAGGAGAGTTCGATTCATATGCATAGTGAGAAACTTGCAATTGCATATGGTATGATGAAGACTAAGCCTGGTACAACCATTAGGATAGTGAAGAACTTGAGGGTATGTGAAGATTGTCATACAGTAACAAAGCTTATCTCTGAGGTTTATGGTAGAGAGTTAATTGTAAGAGACCGCAACAGATTTCATCATTTTAGAAATGGAGTATGTTCCTGCAGAGATTATTGGTGACAGTCTCTGTTTTAGTATTTTTTGTAGAGGATTTGTGTTTTTATTTTAGAGCAGTGACAAGTTTACATAGTAAAATATGGTAAACTTCTTTTTGTTTTTGAGTAAATCGTTTATTTTCTTACATCAAGAAAATTACCTATGACTAATGTTGATTTTTATTGAATGCAAAGGTGAATAAATACGTCTTTAAGGCTACTAAAAAAGGTCTTGAAAAGCATAGAACCAGAATTTTCATCATCTGATTCCAAAACCTTATAATGAGTTTAGTAATAGGATAACTATAACAATATGCAAATTTATTTTATTTTGTTAAAAATAGTAATAGCATTACTAATACTAACACTATACTACTTTTTATGTAGTGTAATAATTTTAGGCTTTTAGCAAATAAAATCCAAATAAAAACGAGAAGAGGGCGGTGCCGTCCTTGAGGAGAAGAAGCCACGTGACTTACGAGACTCTTTTCTGTTGGTCCCATCACCAAATGCGAAGCCTAAGACATACCTCTTTCTTTATTACGAATACGAATGAAAAATTTCCTAACGAAATACTATATGAAAGCAAATTGTTATTATATTGGTGAGTGTTGGAAATATCTCAACCAAACTCTCCCACTGAGAGGCTTGCAAACTATAGTTTAAAGTTCGAATTCTAAGTTAATTATATGATACATGTACCTTAACAAAGTCTATGTCGTAAGTCGTGTTTTAATTATTATAGACGGTTAGGAAAAAAAGAGGAGGTGGCGCGCCAAGTCGACAACTAACGTTTCAACTACCGACCAGACAGTGTGGGGAACGAAGAGGGCTCTTTGAGTCTTGACTCATCTTCGCACTTGTCTTGCCACGTGGATACATCTTTGTTCCTCTTTGTCCCTACGTAGACATGTATCCTCAAAACTATTGATTAGATTGGGTTCTGAATAGAGTAACGAATTAATAATATTGAACGTGGATTTTTTTCTTGGATTAAGAAATTGAACATGCATCTCCATATAGATGATACAATTAAAAGAGGATATACCACAATACTTTTATTGAATTACATAACATAAGTATTTTTTCTTTTTATTACATAAGTAATTTTGTTGTTATTATTACATAAGTAATTTTGATAAGATCATTTACGTATAGTTTCGTTTTACAACACAAATTAACGCCAACAATGGTAGAATTAACGTTTTGTCTTTGTGTTTATCCTGTTACCCGAGTTGGCTGATAAAATCATAAATTACTTTTCGAAAATATAAACGCAAATATAGATTCTTCTGTTTGTGTTTACAATTTACGTTTACAATAATAACAAATTAATTTTGTTTAGTAGAATGTGATTCTTTTGAAGTTTTTTTTTTTTTGAGAAAACCACTATCATGTAAACGCAAAAAAACAATCGAAGACGTTTAGGTCATACAGGATCCAATGACAAAGAAACAAAACGTAGGTATCATCAGTAGAAGAAGCCGTTTATCTCTTCAGAAAGAAGGAGAAGAAGAAAACAAAAAGTTGGGCCTGCTTCATTTATTGGCTTTGTGATTTAAGACATCGATCTTTGACAAAATCACAACCTGTCCGTAGCTTTCTTGCACCACTGTACGTGACTACACATTGAGGAGGCAGTACAAACACTTACACATAACGTACCAATTTCTACATTCAATTATAGTGTTGACCTCACATAGAATTTATTTATTATAGTACATTTGGTAGGCGTAAGTCAATTTAAAGTCCACTGAAAATAATATATTTCTCCAAAACAATCATGGGTTTGAACCATCCCAGATTTAGAAATCAATATACACCTCTTATACTAATTCCCTATAAGTTTTGACAAAAACAAATCACTACAAATATATATTCTTTACGGGCCTATTTACATTTTAGTACATAAAGAGAAGGCTTCTAGCAATCATATAATTAGGTTTAGTTTTTTCTTTTCCCTTCTTTGTCATGGGTTCTGATATTGTTAGATCCAACGGTTGATTCTATTGATCGCATACATACAAATTTTCAAATTAGCTTTCACAACTATTTGTGAACAAAAAAAAAAAAAAAGTATTTCACAACTTTATCATTATGAAAGGAACAAAGATAAATACAAGGACCATTCATTGGATCTAGTACCTATATATAGAACTTTGTATGACGTCAAATTTTACAGGAATTAATCTTTATAGGCCACTATGTTTGCTTCATAAGATATATACAAAAAAAAGTAAAAGAATCAGAAAAAATAGAAATAAATATTTAACCTATACTTCGCAATCAAATTATTAACTATTGCATCGATTATGTGATGCTTTTTCAAAAAGAATAATTCAATAAACCGATTATGTGATTAGTCGGGAGATTGAATCAAAAGAATATGAGGCCGGATATACCGATATGACCATTAGAGACGTAATATTTACGAAGATGTGACGATAATAAGTACGAAAAATCCGTAACGAAAGCTAAATAAATCTCAAAACTAACCAAAAAAAGAAAAAGAAAATAAAAGCATTTGAGTACAAAACATATTTGGCAGGAAGAAAGCATCCAAAACCAGCTTTTTAGGAAGTGCCCTGTCTCGTAGGTAACATGAGATTCAACCAAAGCCTCACAATATTTTCGTACATTTTCCAAACGCACAAAATTAACATATAAAACATAACTGTCCTTTTTATTTTATCTTCTTTTGCTGTCTTTCGTCAGGGCTAATCTGATAAGCTAATAAGGTTAAGAAATTTAATGCTAAAAGTTTTGTAGTCTAAAAAATAAATATTACCCTTGATTGACACCTTTTTTTTTCTGCAATGTCAACAAAATTATTATATGGATACATACGTATGTATATAATAAAGTAGATTGTATAATTCGAATTGGCCGGACACGTCTTTGATTATTCAATGATTTTGTATAGAAAAAATCGAACATGCATGTCTCAGTCCTTTTGAAATTTAGAAATTGAACGGCATAGCATTTTCCTTTTAAAAAAAAATATTATGTAGACATTCATCCATTTTTATTCGTATGGTGTTGTACGTAAAGGTATCACACTGTTCTTTCGTAAATTCTGATGCAGATGGACGCAAATCAAGATTTTGTGTGCCAAAATTAGGTTATATCGATTACTTGATGAATTCAAAAAACTTTACACACGTTCTTGCACAAACAAATTTTTGTCACAAAATAAATGTGTGTTTTTTTTTTGGGTCAAAGGCTTTCAAAATATGAACTGTTGCATTTCTAATCATGAGTTGTGTATTATAAATAATTAGTGCCACATTAATTGAGATAATCTGAAAATAATATTTGATATTAATAATTGGTAGATTTCTAAAGTTCAAAATAAAAAAAAAAAAATATGGACGATCTATGTCGTACTATAAGAGGATCCGAGACGATGGTTGATTACTACAAGTCTACAACTGCTTAATATTCATCACATACGAGAAAACATGTATATATGTTATAATATTCATATGTCCCACCACGTGTACGGTCTGGATGCTAGGAAGCTTCATACTTAGCTGGAAACGTCGTGTCCGCAAACTATCGCTATTACTCGTCAAGTTATACTCAAAAGTTGTGTGCGAATGTGAATTCATCTTGATTTTGAAAATATATGGTTGATCAGTGAGTAGCTAACTAGTATAATGGTTAGAAACTGTAGTTTGAAGTGCCATGGAAGCGGGATTTAATCATGATGTCTTGTTTTAATTATGCTGTTTTGTTTAGACTAACTTCAAATGTATTTTTTATGACATCGAAGGATCAGGACCGAAGTCCTTACATCATCGTAGATCCTTAACTAGATCGTTGATAATATTCAAACAAAACAAAGTGCAAAATCATCTAATACAAGAGTGTTAAACTAAATGTACAGTGTAACCAATCAAAATGCTAACCACTAATCTATCACTCATTCAGTACACAATTCAAGTATTGAGATCAGTTTTACTCTCAATGCAAACCTAGCTATCTCAAACCAATATTCAACCAAATATTATTTTGTCAATTTCTAATTTGAATTAAGTGCAAACAGTTTCAATTCGATTACGGTGTTTTATTCATAATTCAGAATAAACTCCTAACGTCAACCAAATGGTAATGTAAATTGTGCTAGGTATAAGAAGATATGAACTAATCAATGATTAAAAAAAAAATATATATATATATATTATAATATATATAGATGTATGAAAAGTTGATCATAAGGATATTATCGTAAATGGAGTTGAGGCACTCATAAATGCTACTATATAAAGAAGGTTGATGAAGCAGCTTAGAAAGGGTGTCACAAGTTTCAAGCTTTAACATCGTCTCTTCCATAAAAACAAACCTCTTTCAAACAGTGGAAACACTTTTTATCTTTTAGTTCCCCAAAGGTATCGATTCTATATCCTAAGAAAAAATCATACCCATCTTCTTATAGTCATTCCTGTTTTTTTTTCTTTTCTATTTTATGTCTGTTCATTTGTTTATGTTCCATATATACATACATATAAGTTCTATATATGATCTCGAACGTATATATTGGTTATAAATTTTGGCTAAAGATTATGATTTTTGGTCGACAGTTTTTGAAAAGGTCAAAATGTCAATGGAGAAGCCACCTTTGGCCTCCGGTTTAGCTCGAACACGATCGGAGCAGCTATATGAGACGGTTGCAGCAGACATAAGGTCACCTCACGGCTCCATGGACGCTAATGGTGTGCCTGCGACGGCTCCAGCAGCCGTTGGAGGAGGAGGAACGTTGTCGAGGAAATCAAGCCGGAGGTTGATGGGGATGTCTCCGGGGAGGAGTAGCGGCGCCGGAACACACATAAGGAAGTCTAGGAGCGCTCAGCTTAAGCTCGAGCTAGAGGAAGTGAGTAGCGGCGCAGCTTTGAGCCGTGCGTCTAGCGCATCGCTCGGTCTTTCATTTTCCTTCACCGGGTTTGCTATGCCGCCGGAGGAAATCTCCGACTCTAAACCGTTCAGCGACGACGAGATGATACGTAAGTCGTGCGAACTTTATCTCACTAGTCACTAGTTTTAGTCCAAGGGTAGTTTGGTCATTTGAGTTACTATGTTCCCATACTGAGAGGGTAGTATGGTCATTAAGACATGCAATTAAATGATACAATAATAATGATAACAACGGATACATGATTGGTGTGCGTTGCTTTGCTTTTTTGCATGAGAGAGTTTGGATAAATTACTTTATTTAATAGAGACCAAAACAATTGGCCTTCTAATTTGTTCCACGTGTTCTCTTTCTCGTGCAACTGAAACTCCCACCACTTATTTTCTTTTCACTTTTTTTCTTTTAAATTCACTTTCTTTTTGTTGTTTTTTATTTTCTTTTCACTTTTCAATGGCTTATTCAGTGGTGCTTGCAATTATACATACGATACTTGTTGTATAAAATATGGATTTTTGTCAATCCCAGTTGTTCGAAATGATTATTGTAATTTAATATTTATTCGAGTGCAAACTATTCTTTAAATCTTATATGATGAAAAGATAAGGAAAGTGCTATCAAATGCCCGATACTGTTTTTAAAAGAGATCGTACATTAACAAAAGTTATGACATTAATTTGCTTAAAGAAATACTAATTAATTTTGTCAAAGATGCATGCCTACCACTTAAATAGTACTTTGTTTTTTTTACTTATAAATTATATATATGTTGGTATTTTGTCAATCTGAGCATTTGTTATAAAAAGTCAATAATTCACCACTAGTTTGTCATAATTCATAAACTCGTTCGTAATTGTTCTCTTTGTTTATTTGATAACCATCAGTCCATCACAGTAGCAAGTCTTCATGATTCATTTCGCCTTCACTTAGTGTTTGTGCATATATACTTATGTAGGTAGAATCTTTCAATAAAAAGCAACAAAATAAAAACTAGTGATTTGTAACGTCACGTAGTGATTGATTCACCAACATTTTAACAGCTTTTTATGACTAAAGTAGGTATAAAAATAGGTGAGAAGAAGTCAAATATATCTCTACTAATTAGTCAATAATGGGTCCCATTTTTGGAGTTTTTAGTGTTTGGTCTGTTGTAATCTGTCAATAGTGTACCTCAAAGTCCAAATCTTACGTAAAAGCGTTTAGCTGGCTGACAAAGATTGGCCAACTTATAGTTTATACATCGTATAACATAAGCTCACTTACCATAGTGTTTAGGTGTTAAAAATCACCCACTTAAAGATTCATTCACTGAGTCACCGACTTCTTTTGGTTTATTAAGTAACGATGAATCAACAGTGTAACGTAACTGTTTCAGCCGAAGATATTGAAGCGGGAAAGAAGAAGCCTAAGTTTCAAGCAGAACCAACATTGCCCATCTTTCTCAAGGTAAATAATTATATCAAACCAAAACAATAAAAGAGCAAAAGAAATGTTAGAAATTGGACTGAAGTATAGTAAGTAGCTAGTGGTTTTCGTGTATGGGAATGATCTCTTTGGTACTGATCTTCTCTGTTTGCACAGGCACTGAGAGGAGATCAAAAGAATATCACACATTTGTCTCTATCTCTGTGTATCTACTTTTCATCAGCTTCAGGTCTTGTACATAATCTCATCTTACATGAAATTTATGTACAAGACTTAAGATATCCATAGTTAAGATTAGACTAATTAAGGGGGGAAAAGAAGCGAAAATGTGTAATACGATCTTTTTATTTTTTTAAATAGGTTTCATTTTCATGAGTTATGTATATATAATCTCAAGACTTAGTAGTGGTTTTTGTGAAATTGATGCAGTTCAGGGATGTTACATACAAAGTGGTGATCAAGAAATTGACTTCATCTGTGGAGAAAGAGATATTAACTGGGATAAGTGGGAGTGTGAATCCTGGTGAAGTTCTTGCTCTCATGGGACCCTCAGGGAGTGGCAAAACAACTCTTCTTAGCTTACTTGCTGGTCGAATCTCTCAATCCTCTACTGGAGGCTCTGTTACTTACAACGACAAGCCTTACTCTAAATACTTGAAAAGCAAGTCAGTGTTTTTGGCTCTTAAACTCACATTTTCTTATATGAATGAATACATATAAGATTTAACAATTGGTTCTTGGTTTGGTGGCAGGATTGGGTTTGTGACTCAAGATGATGTTCTGTTTCCTCATCTTACCGTGAAAGAAACGCTAACCTATGCTGCTCGTCTGCGCTTACCCAAGACTCTTACGAGAGAGCAGAAGAAGCAACGAGCTTTAGACGTTATCCAAGAGTTGGGTTTAGAGAGGTATGCTGGCTCGTATAGAGGTTCCAAACATTAACAAACTAAATGTGGTTTTTATTTTAATAACTTGGATGGTTGCAGATGCCAAGACACTATGATTGGTGGAGCATTCGTGCGTGGTGTATCAGGTGGAGAGAGGAAAAGAGTTTCTATTGGAAACGAGATCATCATTAATCCTTCTCTATTACTTCTTGATGAACCAACCTCTGGTTTAGATTCCACCACTGCTCTTAGAACCATTCTGATGCTCCATGACATCGCCGAGGTTTGTTTGTTTGTTCAGACAATTACTATCTTTGCTTTGATTGTTTTCTGAACTTTGACGAAAATATGTTCGGAACAGGCGGGGAAAACCGTGATCACAACGATACATCAGCCCTCGAGTAGGCTCTTCCATAGGTTTGACAAGCTGATTCTACTAGGAAGAGGAAGTCTTCTCTACTTTGGAAAATCATCAGAAGCTTTAGATTACTTCTCTTCCATTGGATGCTCTCCTCTTATCGCCATGAATCCTGCAGAGTTCTTGCTCGATCTTGCCAACGGTAACATCAACGATATCTCTGTACCTTCTGAGTTAGATGATAGAGTTCAAGTTGGCAATTCAGGTAGAGAAACTCAAACTGGCAAGCCATCTCCTGCTGCTGTTCATGAGGTAATTATAGAAGCAACAACATTTCTAGTAAATCAGTATTACCTAAAACCAAATTGAGTTCTGATATATATATCGGAAAAACTGTAAGCAGTATCTAGTGGAGGCCTACGAGACTAGGGTTGCAGAACAGGAGAAGAAGAAACTATTGGATCCTGTGCCACTCGATGAAGAAGCTAAGGCCAAAAGTACGCGTCTAAAGCGCCAATGGGGAACGTGCTGGTGGGAGCAATATTGCATACTATTCTGCAGAGGACTCAAAGAACGGCGACACGAATACTTCAGTTGGTTGCGTGTTACGCAAGTTCTTTCCACAGCTGTCATTTTAGGTCTTCTCTGGTGGCAGTCGGACATTAGGACTCCAATGGGACTACAAGATCAGGTATGTTATCATTTGGTTTTGAAATATACTTTTTTTTTATGCACACTATACTAATATCATTCTCTACATTCTTATGCTTCTTTGTTGCAGGCTGGTTTGCTCTTCTTCATAGCAGTTTTTTGGGGATTCTTCCCTGTTTTCACAGCGATCTTTGCGTTTCCGCAAGAGCGAGCGATGTTAAATAAGGAGAGAGCAGCGGATATGTACAGATTAAGCGCATATTTCCTAGCTCGAACCACGAGTGATCTCCCTCTCGACTTTATTCTACCTTCTCTCTTCCTTCTTGTCGTCTATTTCATGACAGGTCTTCGGATCAGCCCATATCCCTTCTTCTTGAGCATGCTCACAGTTTTCCTTTGCATCATCGCAGCTCAGGTATATTCAGATTAAAATTATTAAAAACCCTAATCAACGAGAAAAAGTATAATCAAAATGCTGATTTTGATTCTTTTTGCTAGGGACTCGGACTTGCAATTGGTGCCATTTTAATGGATTTAAAGAAGGCTACGACTTTGGCTTCAGTAACTGTCATGACATTCATGCTCGCCGGAGGATTCTTCGTCAAGGCAAGTCCTCTGTTTCTTGATTTCCTCTGTTTTTAACTTCCCCTGTTTCTTGATTTCCCCTGTTTTACTGATTTCCTTTTCTGTGTCTACACAGAAAGTGCCGGTTTTCATATCGTGGATACGTTATCTATCTTTCAATTACCACACCTACAAGCTTCTTCTTAAAGTACAATATCAGGACTTCGCTGTGTCCATCAACGGGATGAGAATAGACAACGGACTAACTGAAGTAGCCGCACTCGTTGTCATGATATTCGGTTATCGCCTCCTCGCGTATCTGTCTCTAAGGCAAATGAAGATCGTAACATAACCCATTTTCCACACGAAGAAATCAAATAACATAGAAGAAGCATAAAAAGAGTGCATCAGATCTTGATGATCTTGACACGACCAATCCTTGACAATGATTAAGAGATTGGTCCTAAGATTATTCTTGCTTAATTACAAAGGTGTTGTGAGTTTGATAATGATTGGATGGTGATAGATGTCTTGATTGGAGATAAATATATATGTTCAAGTTTGTAATTGTAGTTCGAATCTAAAATTGGTTAAAGTTTATTAACAAGAAGAACCTTGTGGCTGGATCTGATCTTCTTAAATTCCAATCCAATTATTCTTAGTATAGCTGTTCCGGTTTTAGTTCTGACTTCCGAGTAACTGGGGTTGTTGTGATTGATTAAATCGTAGAAATTATAATAAAATTATTTATTATGAACCGCAATTATAAGCCCAATCAAGGCCCATTAGAAAACCACCAAAGGAGTTTGGTTATAAATAGTGGTAGCCTAGGGGCTAGGGCTCACAGTTGATTTCTTCTTCGTCGCTTCCTTCGTTTCCAAGCTTTAGGTCTCCAAGTCACAGGCTGAGGTACGGTGTTTCTAATCTCTCTCCGATTCCTCTTATATGTTTTTCCTAATCTCTCTCTCTCTCTCACTCAGTAGTTGTCCCTTCTCTCTGAATCTGATTTTTAATGTTTCTCTGGTTGTAGAAAAAAAATATGTACACTTCGATGCACAAGGATTTGCGATCGAGGCAAAACAATTCAAATCAAGTTGGGGCGGATTCAGAAAGCACGCGTCTTGTTAATATAAGGAACTTGGCCAAAATTGTGAATGATTCAAGATTCAGGAGCTTAAGTCCTGACACTCCAGCTACTCATGATGCACAAGACTATCTTTGGCCTCCATCCTTGGATATGCCTCTGCTGGCTCCACCTGTCAACTTCTCACACCTTCCTCTAGGGATCACTTTCACGCGAAAGGAGCTTGAGCTTATCAAGCTCACAGCGCAGTTTGTGGCTGTTTATGGGAAGTATTTTCAGAGGGAACTGACGACGAGAGTTGTTGAGAGTCCTCTGTTTGAGTTTTTGAAACCAACTGACAGTAGGAACAGTTTTTACACGCGGATTATTCTCGGGTATCAGGGTGTGTTAATGCCTTCCCAAAAGCTGAAGACGAAGAGTGAAGTTTTTGATGGTTTCTCCAAGCTTATTGCTCAAGTGCCTGTAAAGGATGAGGATGACGTGGAGATGGCTATGACTGATTTGCATGCTTATGAATACTTTGCTAACATGTCCATTAATGATTTACGAGCTCCGGCTCCTGTCAAGTTTGCATTCCTTACTAGAGGGGTAACGTTCACGCGCAATGAGCTTGATACTATTAAGCTCACAGCACAGTTTGTGGCAGTTTATGGGACCCTTTTTCGGACAGAATTGATGAAGAGAGTGTTTATAAGCCCTAAATTTGACTTTTTTAAGTCAACTGATAGCAAGTGCTCTTTTTACTTGCGGCTTGTTGATGGGTATTCGAGAGTGTTAAGGCGTTCCAGAAAGAATGGTGCTGGTTTGGGGGAAGTTGTTGTTGGTTTTCTCAAGCTTCTTGATCAAGTTGTTGAAAAGAAAGATGCAGTGGAGATGGCTTTGACTGATTTGCATGCTTTAGAGTTTTTTGCTAACGTGGACGGTGGCGTGTTGCAACCACGACCTGAACAATACCATCCAATGATGCCAACAGTACCACCGCTAATTATGCCTCAACTGGGATCTCAGTTTACTCAACTTCAAGTTCCTCAACCTTCATGTTCTCCTCCAGTGAGGATGATGTCACCTCCTAGGCCACAGAATGATTTGCAATCGGGTCAAAGCAATTCAAATAAAGCTCCTGCGAGTGTGGCACCTATTGAGCCACCTCCAGAAATCAGAAGTTGTGTCGAGAACACTGCACTTATTGTTTCCAAAAATGGGTTGGAGATTGAAAGAAAGATGATGGAACTTAGTATGAATGATGCAAGACACAGATTTGTGTGGAGCACTGACCCTTATCACGCATTTTATCAGCTCAAGCTTGCAGAATACCGTGCTCAGAATCAAGATAGAGCTCACGATATCCAACCTAATGTTCTGAGATCTTTCGGTTTTGGATTTGAATTCCCTGAAAAGGAGATCACACTCAAGGAGCTTGGTATTATTAAGCTCACAGCACAGTTTATGGCGCGGTACGGGATGAATTTTGTGCAGGGTTTGAGGAAGAGAGTGGTTGGGAACCCTCAGTTTAAGTTTTTGGAGTCAACTAATAATAGCAGGTTCAGTTTTTACAATGGGCTTGTTATTGCGTATTCAAGGGTTTTAATGCCTTCCAAAATGCTGAGCAAGAGTGATGATTGTACGGCGACCGTTGTTGATGGTTTTCTCAGTTGTCTTCAATTGGAAAAGCGAGAGGAGGGAGTGGATATTGATATGATTGATTTGCTTGACTGTTTTGCTCGTTTGGAGGATGCAGACTATTCTGCTAACGTCCCACAACCTCAACACCTTTCAACACAAATGCAACCACCACATACGCCTGAAACGTCTCCTCCACTACCACTGCCTCTAAAAAACGAGTCATCACCTGTTCTTGCTGATCAACATCCGGTAATTGTTTAATGTTCTGATTCTTAGAGTCTTTTGTTTCTCAACTTGACTTGTATCTAATCATGGCAGTCATACATTTTCAGGATTCCTCTACCATCGATGATGAATGGCAAGTCATTGACTTCACAGGGCAGTCGTTACCGGACAACGTGGCAAGTTTGAAGGATAAAACAGCTGGGGGGATCCAAATTCCAGCAAACAAATAGAAGAGAAACAGAAGGTGCATGGTGGGAGAATGCAGGGAAATGGTTTTCAAACTTCTCTTTAATACTAATCTTTAAATTGACTTTAAGTTTGTTCTGGATTGGCAGCTAGTTCTGAGGCAAGTTTTTGTCTCTCTAATCTTAAACATCTGTTTAATATGTGCTTTAGCTCTTTTTTTTTATTGAAGTTTGGCTTTTACTTTGTTACATAAACCACAAGCTTCTTCTTACACAGTATCAGGATGAGAATAGACAATGGAAATAAAGTCTTTTAACTTTGTTACATAAAAACCACATTAACTTGAAAGTCTTACGTTTGTTTCATAAACACGTTACACACAATACATCATCTGGAAATAAGGCAGAGTTTCTTACAACACACACTAGTTGAAACATGATGCTAGGAAATGTTATTCACTAGTTCAGAGATCTTATGAAGATGCGTAGAAGAAAACAGACGAAGATAAGAACTTGATGAAGCATGAGCCAAAGATGATTTGCCTGTTTACAGCCAAACGGATGGTAAAAGGACCAATCTTATAAACCAAGGAAACTCAATGTCTTTTTTCCAAGACACAAGTTCTCTTTCCGTTTGGCTGAAAGATAAGGGACAAGACAAAAGACTGGTGAACCAAATCATGTCTTGTCCCCTATCTGCTGATCATATATTAAGTTTGCAGCAGCCAATATCCATTGCTGCTGCATTCCACTTGATAGGCATGACCATGCCACCAGGAGAATAAGCCGACGAACTTAGAAAGTAATCCATACTTGTAACTGCAGAATCCGAGAGATTTGACTCATTTGCTTCCCTCGATGAGTTTATGGTCTCATTTTCCGGATGAAAGACTTCAGAACTCTGAGAATTACTCGGCTTAGACTGCTTAGCCGCATCAGCTGTCTTGGTGTTCAAGAAACGCCCGCCAGATCCTCTAGGACGGCGCATAGCATGGAGATGGCGTGAGTGATGCATATATGGCTGAAACATCATAACATAAGGCAACATTTTTTGAATGCATAACTGAAAAAATGATCAGATAGTTTCAATAAGTTACCTTACGGCATCTACTCAGTTTTTCAGCCTTTGCTCGGGACTGGCGTCGCCTGATAATTCCATGGTACTGCTTTGAGTTCACATAGATGGTACCATCTTCTTCTGTCTCCATCTTCAGTGGAATCATTACTCGGCCCGAAGACCTCTGAGATCCGTATGCTGAAACAACTCCATAGTATTGTTCAACATGAGGATGCTTTGTGTACATCTACAATGAAAACAAAACACAGCAAATACTCAAGAAAACAATTAAAGGGAAATGAAAGTTTTTCTTTGTGATGTTCCACTGCAAGAGAACTCTACCATTGGCTGAGCAAATCCAAACTCGAAGCAAGCTGATTGCATCGCGAAAGCAACATGAGGCTTTGGCACATCTCTTGAACTCTTTTCACCACCTAAATCAATGACAGCATAAATAAAATCACCTTCAAACATTTGCATTCACTCTGTAATGTGCAAGAAACAGAGAGGTAATGTCTTCTTTCAAGGCTAATTGATACCCACTTAGAGAATTCAGTAAGAACAATCCGAAAGCTCCCATTACATATGAAAGTTGAGAGAGTTTACCAGGTGAGAAAGTGAAGAGAGTTGTAGAAGTTTGTTTATCCACCACACCTTGTTCTGCCTCCGTAGTAACTGCCTTAACTCCGGTGAATGAATCAGAAGCTTCGCCGGAAAGGCTCTCTGTAGTCAACGGCTGAGATCCAAAAGCATTCCACCAAGGAGTCTGTGGTGGCGACAAAAGCTCCTCAGTTTGCATAGCTTATGTTCCAAAAGTCCAATGGAAAACTGAAAGAGAGCCACAAAATATCTGTTGAACAAGCTAAAAAAAAAAGTCAACAACTAAAAGACTTCTCTTAGTTGTGTAAAAACTCTTAACAAGGAAAGAATTTTTAGACTTTAGTTTTAAAAGCAAAGCACACGAACCCATCTCAAGTTCACAGTCAAGAAACAGACTTTGTTGTCTAAAGAAAGAAAATTTGGGAGAAACTATAAAAGTAGACCCAAAAATCAAATCGTCAAACGAAACATTAATGTGAAAAATGCTAGACAAGATCCACAATAGATACTCGAGGACACAATAAAGAGAAGAAGAATCCAAAATGGAGTAAAGAAAACATAAGTAGAAGAAACTTACACAAGAGAGAGTGAGAAGCTTGAGATTCCTATTAGTTGGGAGCTATGTCGGTTCCAAATTAGAAACAAAGATCCGCAGAGAGAAGGAGAGAGAAAGAGATGAGTGAACAAGTGTAATGGAAACAACAATAGCTTCATCAACCAATCACCTTCAACTTTCATGCGAGTATTTTTTGTTTTATAATATTTATTAGAAAATGTTTTCTTTAGTAGTAGTAGGTGACATAAAAATAAAAGAGACAGAATTATTGCTCTAGTTAACTGTAGCGTTGGCTTGACGTGCTCTCTCCACAAGCTGCAATGATCCCACTTCATTCATAATCATCTCCATCAAGTAACAGTACTACTAGTACTGCTTTGTCGTCAAGTTTGTTTTTTGTTCCCTTCTGATTAAATTTGAGTGTTCACCGATGTTTCTTTAGCCAAACAATATATTTTACTCTGTTATGAGTATGGCTTCTACCGTTTGAATACTCTGATTGGTTGACAACATTCTGAGAAAAAAGTTGAAACACAAAAAAAAAAAAAAAAAAACTCCTTTCAGATGGACCGACATAATAAGCTCATTAATGAAGGCCCATTTTAAGCCCTATTTTTCTACAACAACTATGCTACTACTAGTGCTAGTGCCTCTGAGCCATATTTGAATCGGCCCATCATAGCTACATACCCAACTCAATTGGGTAGTTACTTAGGTCGGATTAAATCGGCCCATCAAATGAACCTCATTTCAACACTCATCAATTTGAGGAAAATATCCTATATATGATATCATTCCTTCTAAATTTAACATAAGTATTCTTTGACACTTATCCTAACTTTATCATCTGCCCTTTTGAGAAAATAACCTGATGAGCTGTCAAAGAAAATAAAATGATATCTTTCCTTTTATTTCTTAAAAAATACACCAAGATTTCTTTTCTTTTACTTCTTAAATACAGTAATTAAGATATTTCCTTTTAATTATTTTTATGATATGTATATTGGTTTATATAGAAAACTAGATATGCATGCCCCATAAATTCTTATTCCTACATTTGGGTCATGCATTCCTTTTATGATATCATAACATTTCATTATTTAGAGATAGTCAAACTTATTACTTTAATTGATAATAAAGAGAGGTCAAACAAAGAAAATAATAAGTAAATATATTCATTAGCTTCTAAAGTTTAAACATTTTTCACATTAAAGTTTCTTATTTTTGAATGCAATTGAATTAAGGTGCATGAGCCAAGCGACTTAGTCGTTAAAATGAGAATAATTTCTCTTGCAAACAACTTGCAATTTTGGGGGTTGAATGGGTAATAATACAATAAAAACACTAACACAAATTAATAGGATACAAGTCCATAGTAATTAAAATAATTTGTTATAGGAGAACAAATGAATTGATTATATTAAGGAAAATATAAGTGTTGACCATAAATAGATAATAAAACGTAGCATATAGATGTTTCATTTTAAGTTTCAAAATGCGTCCAAAAATGAACAAAACTATGTACGATGCATGAGAATGATAATATCTCTAATAATTTACGTGCATAGCATGACAATGATTATCTTATTAAAATACGATGCTCTAGAAAAATTAGGAAAAGTTAAAAAAAAATGCCCTAACATTTTGCACAAATTTGTTAAATACGGATGAGTTCTTCAAAACTGCAAAGAATAGTAAAGAAACAAACATTCGATTAAAATTAAGTTGACATGACAAGCAAATACAAGAGTTTAACACATAACAAGAGACATGATAAAAACTTGACCAAAACATAGAAAAACTAGAGATACGAAACGAGCAAGAAAAACAACAATAATAGAAAAAGAACAACATTAATTATTTCAAGAAAACTTCAAGACAAGTTGTCATGTCAACTTTGACGGCAGCTTCATTCGGCATCGTCTTCAGCACCACCGGCCATGCTGCTCTCTCCTTTATAGGTCCCCAAGTCTTCATCAGATGGTTCCATGTTTAGGTCTAAGCCACTGACCATTGTGGGTAAATGAGTCTCAACATCACAAGGGTTTTGGACTTGTGGATCAACGAAGACCCATTTATCAACATAATAGAAACTTCTTCCAGTTTCCATCATGTTTAACCCATTTCCACCTGACCCAGACGCAACATTCGAAGCCCTCAGGGCGTCGACCCCCGTAGAACCCATCCGTTTACTCAACCACATAAGTTTCTTATCCGCATATGGTATTAGTTTATCAGCCTCGGTTGGGGAGAGATCAGCAAGTTCACGACCATTTTGGACTTGGAACATGAGTTCGTCCATCTCAAACTCCGTGATAACCTTCCGAGTATCGGCTCGTTTCTTCTCAATCTTTTCGATAACGGTCTGGACGTATGACTCCGGATCAACGGCCTTCATGGTCCTTTCATGGTCGGTTAGAGAATAAAAGTTGTCGATGAGTGAATTAGCTGCCTCGGGAGATGGCCACGCCGTCAATTGTTCTTCTTCTCGATTGAAAACGACCACACTAGCGCGCATATCGCACAGAATGGACAGTTCATTCACTTTTTTGATAAGCCCCGTTAACCTCCTCTTGAGGCTTGCCCTCCTCATCCTATCGTCACGGATCCATGCAGCTCGTACTTTTTTCCGAGCCATGGCTAAGGATCACTTGGAATTGTTTTTTTCTTTGTGGTGTGAAAACTAAGCATCCTAGGTGTGGTCTTATATAAGAAAAGCCTAGGATAAGAGGTTGAACGGGGAGAATTTCCATGGTTGTAGTCTCCAATTGAGAAATGTTTGAATAGATTTTTTGGTAACTTAATTAGTGGGAAAATAGTATGTTTCTCCTCTATTCTACTAGGATTTAACCGCGGGGCAATATTTTTATTTTATGTATTTTATATAATAATTTATTGTAAAAGTGATATAGTACTAATTTTGGTAAACATTTATAATCGTGGACTAATATAATATTGTTTAAAGTTTAGGATTATAGAAATATATTTTTATATTTAATTTTAAGATTTTACGCGTGGTATATATTCCATAATATCAATCCAAACCGTTCTACCATATAACTCTATCATGTGAAATTAAACAGCATTTTTTTGTAATAATATTATTGTTTAAAAATTTCAATTTTACTGGAATGAATTTGGAATGAATTTTATGGAATAAATTTAGTCAGAAAATTTTGCAATTTTGTGAAAGCATTAATGATTGTCTTACCAAATATATAAAACAAATGAAGAATAGTAATGTGAGAGTGTTGCCAACGTTTTTGTTGTAATTGGGCTTATCTAATGACGAAAGTAGTGGATCTATATGTAAAAGTCCATATGGACCTGGAAAATAACAGTTTTAAGTATTTGTAAATCGTAGTTTGTTGGACTTCGAAAATATATAATACAGACACAAATCATTTAATGTCAAGAGAATTACAATAAATGCATAAGCCAAATGAATTTTTTGCCAAAATGTGTTAAAAATGTATATATATATATATATATATATATATATATTATCATATTTTCATGTAGCTTTTCATTTCGTTTTACAATATGTCAATTGTATTTTAAGTATCATCAACATTCAGCACTTTCTTTTCTTTAAGAATTTTCTGCTTTTTTTTTTTAATAGTAAGATAAAAAAAAAAATAGTAAGATATATATGTATATATATATATATAGATCTATTTGTATGTGAAAAAATGCTGTTGAGGGAAAAAAAAGAGAATACATGCATGCAGCTTTTCCTCTAAGTACGATACACAGACGATGCCATCGTGTTTGCTTGTTCCCTCAGCACTCGAGTGTACGTATAGTGTCCATGGAGACCTAGAAAAAAGATATTGATTAGGCTACATTTTTGTAAAAACATATAAAATAATCTTACAAATCCATCGTGATGATTTCAAATATTCGTATATTCTTAATTGTGTTAACGTATATATTTATAACATAGATAACAAAATAATTGAAAACTTTAGAATTTAGATATCATAATCAAGATGTTTGAAGAAATAGAGAACATGTGACATGTCTATTTTTTTAATCTAATTATATTAAAATAAGAGCAATGACCTACAAGGCTACAACCTAAGAAATAAATAGTAGTATTAACTTTTTTTTTGTGGCGAGGTGAACTCTTTCGATTAAAAGATCCTGCATGGCTGCATATATAGGTGAAAACAAATATGTCGTATGAAATGAGATACTAAAACCTTAATAATTAATTTGTGATTTGTAGAAAATATAATAAAATTGATAAAAGATGTAAAAAGGAGGAACGACAAAACATTGAAAAAAGATATTTACGTACGCGCAAACAGAATGGAATGGATACATAAGAAAATATTAGTCGGGGGTATTAATGGAGGATATCAGTAATTAAGAAGGAAATATGAGATTTTAATAGGTTCAGCTTACCGATCACTTGCTTGCACCCCCTTTAAATATTGATTCTATGTTCACCTTTCAAATCCAATTAGAATGCATACTGCTGAGCCAACAGAAAAAAAAACATGGTTAATGAAGACGTGACTCAATTAACAAGAGGAATTTGGTAAATAATGATGAGCTAGAGAAAGCAATTGCAAAATGCAGTCCCCAAACCAAAACTAAACCAAGATAACCAAACCCTAAAAGTACTCCCATCGCAGAGTTCTTAACAAAGTTTTCACTATTTCTTCATGATTTTAAATGTATAATTACTTCTGTCTTATTTATTACTTAAAACTAAATAGATTGATAAAAACTCTTAAATGAAATTTCTACTGATCTGGAGATGCTCTAAACCTCCTCCCCTCATCAGATACTAGATATTAGATATCTACCCAATCAAATCATGTACTGACAACTAGATTTGTGCATAGCTAGTTGTCAATACGATAAAACACTAACAAGCCCACACAAACATCAACACAATCCACAACAGTACAATATCTACTATAACTTACATGAAATTACAACCTCGTAAAAAAGCACTAATTAACAAGCACATACAAACTTAATTAGGCCACTTTCCCAAATTTACATTCCCAAATACACAGTAAATATCTTAAACAAAAGCTTGAATCTCACTTAAACAAAAAAAAAAGCTTTAAGAACCTATATAAAAAAAAGCTTTAAGAATCTCACTGAATCTTTCTTAGCAAAAAAAAAAAAAAAACTTGAATCTCACTTAAACATGTGATATATCAAGAACCTAGATAATAGTGTATTACTGTAATTTAAGAGAGAATTACTCACCATTAAAGGATTTAAGAAATTTCAAGATTAAAGCTTCGTTAAAAACAAAATCTCTAGATTATCAAGACACATACAAACCAGAGTAAAAGCGGCGATTGAAAATAAATAAAATTAGGTTTAAGATAAACAATCGAGTATATGTTCCGCATATATATCTTTATGGATAACCCAAAGCCCAAATATATAAAGCCCAAAATTATACGTATATTAGTTCAAAACTATCTGTTCAATGTGGACACATCATCATTTTCAACAAATTTTGAAATTACATGTTTACAATCAATATAATTTTTAAAAAAATTACGTACCTTTTTCTTGAAACGAAAACATTTTCAAGGTGATGTATATTTGGATAAAGTGAATTATAAATAATTACTATGTGATATATATGTAATGCTAGGATTATAATTAATCCTAATTAATTAGTACTTGATACTAGCTAGGAAAAGATAAAATTATTTTATGAGAATGTAGTTGAAAAAACAAATTGGATATGGATCGACATGCATTTCAACTAGCTACTATCAAAACTGCTATCAAATGTTTCTGGTTAGCACCGATACTCTTACGGTCTTACCAAATTTTGTTACCACATGTTTTTTCCCTTTTTTTGGCTAAAATGTAGATATTTCTTATTAAAAAAATGAAAAGTGCATGTTTAGGATTACATTCAAAATTATAAATCTAAGGAATCATATATCATAAGACACATATTTCAGTTCATCTACTCAAGATAAGCACACAAGCTAAGCTAACAAAGTTACCACTCAAAACGATCGTAGTTAATTAGTAGTAAATAAAGCAATATCGTAGTTAATTAAAGTGGTGAGCGGAAGCTGCCAACAAAACGATCAAATACGTCATTTCATTCAAGCATTCAACATGCCATGATTTATTGTAATACGTAGATATATAATTAATAAAAAAAACATTGAAAAACAATGGGTTACAGTGGATTAATATTTTACTAAAATCTATGATTGACTACTAGCCTCTTTAAATGATCGATTAAGTCTTAACAATAATTTGAATATCTGTAAAAGCGCTTAATCAACTCCACTGGTTAACTATTTGTTAATATATTTAAAATCACCCTATACCAAACAAAACAAAGCTATATGACATTACATCTTATCGTTGACTCCGAAGCTTCATCATCGTGATGACCAAAAAACATATACATTAACGAAAACATTCATTACATTCCTCGTATACTCATCATTTTTTCTTCAGACTACAATTAAAATTCTGACCGTCGTAATGAATGCGACGGTGGTGCCACCTTACTCCGGCCACTGGCTAACGAACACAGATAGGATGGGTGGATTGGCTTACGGGATCGGAGTCTCCATTGGTATACTTATGCTAATTACCACAATCACCCTAACTTCTTACTATTGCACTCGAAGCCATATCTCTGCCTCTCCCACGACCACTCCTAGGACAAGACGCCGGCAAAGAGAGAGCAATGGAACGTTACCACCTGGCCAAGAACGGTTCGACTTCGAAGATGATGAAAGCGACACCGTTGTGGTCGAAGTCTTGGGGCTAACCGAGGAGGTGATCAAGGGTTTTCCTAAGCTCCCGTACGAAGAGGCTCGTGTGAGTTATAGCTTACAAAAGGAATCGAGTACGACGTCGTGTTGTTCTATATGTCTTGCGGATTACAAGAAAATGGACATGATCAGGGTTTTGCCCGATTGTAACCACTTGTTCCACGACAATTGCGTTGACCCTTGGCTCAGGCTTCATCCTACTTGTCCCGTTTGCCGTACGTCTCCGTTACCATCACCGGCGATGACACCTGTCGCTGACGTTGTTCCCTTTTCCCGCCGGCCAATGATGGATATTTGACTTAGTCGCGTTTTATAAAAGAAATTATTGTTGACAATTTTTTTATATAGTATATAATAATATCTAAGCTGTAAAGTTTCACGATTTTTATTTGGTTCTGCACAAACATGCATTATATTCTTCATAGCAAAAATATTTTAAATAATATATAGGAGAGGTGGAGCAAGACCATGACGTTTCATATTTTCTAAAAAGAGGCGAAAACTTATAAAGAAAAGGAAATGAAGAAATGTAGCTGCATAAATACTAAATAGCAAATAGTAGAGTCGAAGTTGGCAAGGCTTACTATTTTTCGGTGCCAAACTATTGAAATTTCAAAAAAGCAAAAAGAATTCTACCTCAACGTAACCATTCTCAATTTCTCATTCAGCAAAGCGTTATAATAAGTAATCCGTTAATTATGGTAAAAGACTAAAGTCAAAACAGAGATCAAAGTCAACTTTATTAAACAAAGCAAATAACAATTGCGCAAAAAACTATAGAAAATGTAAGAGATAAATATGATTAAAAATGAGATAATTACTACAATAAATAACATTAATAAGCATGTTTATCCTAAATAAATTTAAGTGTATATCACATTCATACCAAACAATGAAATCGAGCCGTCCGTTTCCAGAAACTCTGACCTAGCTAAAAGAACGGTCCAGATCTCTTCCTACATTCCTTGAATATATGAATCCAAAGATTCCGCAACTCTACTCTGCTGCTGCTTTGATCATCATCTTCCTCTTATAGCTTCCGAGAGATTTATATCAATCACCATGTCGAGGATCTTCGCCATTCTTCCTCTCGCTGCTGTTTTTCTTCTCCTCCTTGTTTCACCGATTGTAGCCATCGATGTCCATTACTGTGGTACGTGTTTCAACCTCCGTTTCTCCTCGTGATGGCTTTGAATTCAAATTGAGTTCTAAAGTTCGATGCTTTTTGCTTTTGGCTCATATTGGTCGGTGTAAAAATTCGATTTTTTTTCAGGGAAATTTTGTTTTTGTCTGACTTGCTTTTGGATTCTGCTTGATTTGATTGTAGAAGAGAACGCAGAGTATGAAGTTAAAGTGAAAGAGGTTGATATATCTCCTAATCCTATAGCACCAGGCGAGCCAGCTACTTTCACCATCTCTGCCAACACAGGTTTTGTTCATTACTGTTTCCAGTCTTTATCTTAAGATTTTGGGCTTATATTGATACCAATGATACAATGTGGTTTCTGCTTAGGATGTTTGTACTCATGTGTCTTGATTCGTAGTAGAGTTGAACAATCACTGTTTATGATTATGATTCTTTTGTTTCATTGTTTTGGGGGAATTTAAAGGCCGTGAGATTTCGTTTGGGAAGCTGGTGATTGAAGTTTCATACTTTGGATGGCATGTTCACTCTGAGACTCATGACCTCTGCACTGAGACTAGTTGTCCTATACAAACCGGAGATTTCTTGGTTGCACACTCTCAAGTTCTTCCTGGTTATACTCCTCCTGTAAGTTCTCATAATTGCTTTGTTTTGTGGAATGTGTTGCATTCATAATGGATGGCCAATATATATATAAGGATTACCTTTGTATCGAGAGATATAAGATGGCTTAGGTTGAATGTCTTAATGTTGCATATTACTGTCGAAAATCTGGTACAAAAACAGGAAGATAACAGATTCTAATCTTACCTTTCTTGTGCAGGGTTCATACTTGCTGAAAATGAAGATGCTTGATGCAAAGAAGAAGGAGTTAACATGCATCAAATTCTCGTTCGACATTGGACTCAGAGCATCTGTGGCTGACATTTAGAGCAGCTTCACCTGTATTGGTGATTGTATAGATAGTTTAGGAAAATTGTTAATTCTTTCTATATCAGTTATGTCAGACCCTGAATGTGAAGGTGATCTTATTTTTTGGACACCAATGTGAATGTGCTTTCTTCACCATAAGATGTATCACCAGGTCTTATGGCAATCAGTCAAATGCTTGGAACGGTATAACTGACAAGGTCTCAACCATCATATGTAATGCGAAAAAGTAATCAGAGTAAAGTATATGATTAAATAGAAAATTTTGACTAATTCGAATTTGCAAGCTAGCTAAAGCTAAGCTTCTTTACCAATCTTACATCATTGCACGTTTCTGGAATTGTAAAAGACAAGACAGGCTAAATCAATTGATGACTCTTACCAGAAAGATTTATATTTCTTAAAGCTCCATTATAACATCTTCCTTTTTTGTTTTTAGCCTTCTGGCAAAATTGGGTTGATTGGGTAAAATCATTACTCATGTCATGAGTGTCTTTTGTCTTCTGTAATTGAGGTGTGAGTTTTATCATCACATCTTACATTATTGTAGCAATGACCCATCAACACAAAAAAAAAACAAAGACTTTTTTTCTTTCTTTTTTCATTCTGATGAAAACCCATCAAGAAAGACTTTTGAAAGCTAAACCAGAAAGTAGCTTTTGAAACTTTATTCATCAAAATTGGGTACCCACACGTTAACCAAAGAAGAAACCTGAAAACGAAGAACCCATTAGCCACTAAGTTTTGTTTTGTTTTTGTTCTCGTACCCGATCTTATCTTGATCAGAATTCTTCTCTAAATCCTCTTTTCAGATTTTTGAAAGATCCAAGTTTTGTTAGCAATGAAGGGAATGAAGGAAAGATTGGTGAAGAAAATCAAACTCATCACCACTGTCAAGACGTTGAAGCAAAGCTTAACTCTTCATAAGAGTACCATTGATCGCACAATCCATCATCTAAGAGACGAAATAGTCGCTGAATCTGGTCAAAGCAAAGGTTGTGTTACACCAACACTACTAGAGCTTGAGGATGCAGAGGAACATAATCTTGAAGAAGAAAGAGGGATTCTTCTGGAGTTTAAAGAGAATTGCCCACCCGGAGGAGAAGATTCGGTTGTATTCTACACGACGGGCCTGCGAAGTGTGAGGAAAACATTTGAAGCTTGCAGAAGAGTGAGATTCTTGTTGGAGAATCACCAGGTGATGTATAGAGAGAGAGACGTTTCCATGGATTCAGAGTTTAGAGAAGAGATGTGGAGGTTGCTTGGTGGGAAAGTTACCTCTCCGAGGCTGTTCATTAGAGGTAGGTACATTGGTGGAGCAGAAGAAGTTGTGGCATTGAACGAGAACGGGAAGCTGAAGAAGCTACTACAAGGAATCTCACAGGTTGATTCACCTTGCGAGTCTTGCGAGAACGAAAGGTTTTTGATATGTTCTAGCTGCAATGGAAGCACAAGATTGCTTGCAGAGCATCACGATGAAGAGAGTAGTAATGATAATATGTGGACAAGATGCAGAGAATGTAATGAGAATGGACTTGTGAAATGTCCTCTTTGTACGTAGTTGCTGTTATAAGCTAATAATAACTATCTGATTTTTAACTTTGTAGTAAATGATGTGTGAGAAAAACGTTTTGTATTAGGATTGTTTAATCGTATTATGTTTGTAATGAATAAGTGAAAAACACCAAATTTGAAAATTTAGTTCTAAATTTTAAGAAGTTAACTCTATTCTCATACATCAAAACTCTCTCTATCTCTGAAACTCAACTTCATATCCCAAGAATACAGTAATTATTAAAAGCTTCTCTCGTTGGGGACGTTAATTAAAATTCTCTAATCAGGCGAAGTAGACTGATACGAGAGGGATATCAACGTCAGCATCATTATCATCTTCACAAGCGACTACAACATCCACGTGACGTCTATAAGCAGGCAATTCAACCCCAGCCACGTCTCTTGCAAGATCCACCACTCTTCTGTTCATCCTCTCTTTATGCCTTGAGAACATACTGTTGTACAGTAAACTGCTTCCGCAAGATATGCTGTATGCGTTTAGCCCTTTCTCTTTTAGCCAGTCTAGCAACTCCCTTAGGGTCGGGTTTCCCCTCATCACCCACCGGTCCCAAACAGTCCAGCTTTGGTCTTGGTGCTTCACCACTTTAGGTGGAACCGGCTCAGCCATGGAGAAGAGCGGAAGTGCTAAGTTAGCAAATGTGTTTCTGTAGTCTTCTACTTTGTGTGACCCGTCTAAGACCTTGTACATCTCAAGGCAAACAAAACCTGTTGCCATTGCAGTTGATGTCGCAATCGCGGGTATGATTCTTCCGGCTATGAACTTGGCTTTAAGCTTGTCCACCTCGGGAACACTGTAGTTCCTTGCTCTCATGTTGGCTAGCCCAGCGATCATATCCATGTGGTAGTTGGTATCATCGTCCTAAGAACAGCAAAATAATGTTAGTTTGTTGCTCTTATAATTCAAATACAGAATCTGAAAGATACTTGGATACATTTATGATTCACCTTTTCAAACTGGATTGCCTTCATCCTGAACTCTGGCTGCAAGCTCATCCTGCACCGCACTAGTTTTGCGTTTAGTTCATCGATTACTGCTGCATCATCGACTGAAGCTGTAGACAAAGTTGTAGCCTTCTCATCTGTCACAATAGTTGCATCTTTCTTCGGCTCAAAGTCGGGGACAATTACTCTTTCCACAGCCTCGGCTAGTCCTGCTCGGGTTTTAGCCCACTCAGGAGTAGGGATTCCGAATGTCTCTGCTCGCAAGATAGATGCAGCCATGACAAAGTTGATATGGCTCAGGTCGGTTGAGGAGAATTGGAGTGGGCGAGGAAATCTCTTTGGGGCAGACCAGAACGGAGCTCCTGTACTAGTAGCAGCATCCTCAGGAAATGTGTAACATAACTGCTTCACACGGTTGGCGAAGTAGTCCTCAAACCTGTAAGCAAGCAATTATGTAAAGAGAAGAAAATCATTTTACATATAGTCTCAATGAAGGGTGTGGGCCAACAGAGAGTACCTCAGACGAGCCCAGGTTATGCAATCCTGGAATGAATTGCACTTTTCTTTCTCGAGGCACTCAACAACACGTCCCAAAGTATCCCTTGCTTGGGCATCACCAGCAGTTCTCATCGCTTTCATGTATTCAACAGGATCTGAGAGGTATGCATTAACTTCAGCTGGTGTTTTCTCAAGCAAACCCTCAAATTCAGAGCGAGCCCATGTTAAGCAATGATCAATGTTGTGAGGAAATGAGTGCACGGTGCACATTGGAGCCTGTTTCTCTGGTGGGTCTCTCGAGGCACCATAGTTCTCAGTGAGGTGAGGGATAACCATCTGTGTGTTGCACTTTGCACCTAGGGTTCCTGACTCGAGGAGAGGCTTCTGGAAATACACACACCTTGAATCAACATAAAGCCTTGCAGTGACATTGTCCAAAGCGTTCACCACAACTGTCAAATTCTCCCAGAAGCTGTCGTCAAAGACATTCTCGGTCTCAGGTCCAACACGATTTTGCAGAGCATCAATGTTGAGGCGAGAATTTATTCCAGCTGCTGCTGTTGCGGCAACTGTGGATTTAGCCTGTCCTATGTTCCAATCTCGAAAAAGAAACTGACGACTCAGGTTGCTCTTCTCAATTACATCATCATCGGTGACAGTTAGCTTCCCTTGGGTGCCACATGACACACCCATCAAAGCCAAGTTCTTTAAGAACTCGCATCCAAGAGCACCAGCCCCTACAACAAAAACTCTGGCATCCTCGAGTTTCTTCTGAAGAGTAGACCCAAATACAGAGATCTGTGCATCGTAACGGCTATTTTGTGGTCTAAACTCTGATGCATCAAGAGGTTCCTTGGGGAGTGACTCCACCGAATCAAAGTAAAAGAACTGCACAAATAATGCAAACTAATTACCACATTACCAAGTATAAAAGAAATACTACTAACAAGGGAAGAGAAACTTTAGTCCTGGTATAGGACTCATGTAGAGTAAATGCCTGTATAACATAGATGAACAGCATTGCTCAACAAGTAGAAGTTTAACATACAAAGACCGAACAGATGAGCCCCTGAAAAACCAAACAGAAAAGTCTTTACCTGAAAGATAGGATGGAATTTCCCAGAGCATGCCTTGACAACCTCCTGCCCAACAATGCCACCAAACATTGCAGCCATAGGATTCAGAACAGCCCTGGATCCAAAGGCCAAATGCCGCAACAGTTTAGAGTTGACATCTTCCAACCTTGCATCACCCAAACCCTCATTAATGTCAACTGCAATTTCCACTAGTTTCTGAGCATCTTCTTCTGAACCAGCAAACGGAAATCGGCCTGCTTGAGACGAAAACCTATCAAGTGCTTGGAATGCTAAGTGGAGAAGAGGTGGTCGGTCAAACTTTGAAAAGTCACTTAGAAGAAAGTCGCCTGGATCTTTAAGTGCTTCTCTAAGAGGTTTAAAGTTCAACACCTTTGGTTGTTTAACCTGAGTCACAATGCCACCCTTCATATATTGCCCATAGCTAGAGGTGTCTTCCTCCAGGGTAAATGAAAATGGCTTGACATTTTTTATCTTCCTTGGTTTTCCATCATTTAGCTCTGTCATTCCCTCAACTTCAGAGAAAACAACCAAATTTCCATCTTCAAACTCGAGCCTCTCATCATCGACACACGAAACAAATCCAGGATTTTCATTGCTAACAGAAGCGATGATGCCAGAGTGAGGTTCCTCCCCATCAACATCAAGAACAGTAAAATGAGGTCCAAAATCACAAAACAAAGACCCAAACAGCCCCCTAACATCAGCCTTGATGAATGCAATAGGAGGCTGATGACTGTGACAATAATCATCAATCTCTGTCGCTTTCTCAAAAGAGATATCCACAAATACCACAACCTGCATCAAGGAAAAAAAAAAGAAATCAACCACTAAAGCCAAACATTCTGTACTTTTAGTAGAAACGTTTTCATCCACGTTCAGTCACCTCTAATCTCTTTTACAGATAATTATGTCCATGAATCATGATAGTATTATTAACAACTAGAACAAGGAAGCAAAGACAAACCAAATAAAGGAAGGGTTTGGATACCTGGAAATCAGAAAGCTGCTCTTTGGTTAACTTCCCAGTCAAAGTTGAGACAGCCACAGCATTGTTGAGTTCTTGCAACTTGTGAACAGAAGCAAGTGCTCTATTCTTACCAATGTCCTCCTCCGTGAAAACAAAGTTACTAGATAGGTCCCATAGCTCAACCACATTTTCATCGTGAAGGGTCACTGACTTCACACCAGCTAGAATAATATTCTTGGCTAAATAAGAAAAAAAAAAAAAAATCATCCATCAGAAAGAAGGAAATAACGAAGAGAATAAAGAGCTATACCAGTCATTAGTTCATTACAAATCTATAGTGAATATTGAATAATCCTTCCATTATATAATGTGTCACTAACTCATTAGAAAATCAGGATTAACAAGTTAATATACCAATTTTACAATCTCAACTTCAAGTGCCCAAATGTACACACAACATCAAAACAGCTTAATCACGAAATACGTTTGCTCAAGCTTGAAGCTCTTTAACAACCAGCAGGACAAGCACAGGAATAACATGCAAGCAGAAATTAACAACGAAAAGTACAAAAATCGTTACCAATCTCAACACCAAGGCCCTGCATCCCAGAGATGAGAACGTTGGAAGCGAAAAGCTTCCTCATAGTCTCACGGCCGTAAACGGCGAGCTGTCTGCTATGAAGATCTTCATCGATCTCCTGATTGTTGGAGTTGTCGTTACCAAACTCCGCCATGCTCATCACCGTATCGTTACCACCGATGCTGTTGTTCAAACCGATGCTACTGGAGTTAGAAGCGTTAATCGCAGAACCATCAGCTGACTCAGTGTGATCGATCCGTCGCTTCTTCATCGGCGAAGAAGCAGATGCGATGATGTTCTCCTTAACAACGAATGGTTCCATATAGAGTAACTGAAAGAGAATATGTATCAAATAAACAGAAGAAGCTTCGAATAACAAACAAAGACAATAAATGAATTCCGATGAGAAGGTTCCTAGAGCTAATCGATGAAGGAATCTGAAGAAGAAACGAGAATCGGAGGAAATGAAAACGAAACCGTACCTTTGAGAGAAGATCGGAGGCGATAAGCGGCGAATTTGTTGTTAAAGTAGAAAGAGAGAGTATACTAAGCTTTTGGCTTTGTAGGTTGTGTAGAAAGAAGCGGCGGTATATAACAAAAATTGGGCGATGATTGTTGGGCTTTGAAACTATTTGTGCTGAATTCAGAATCAGCCTGTGTTGTGTGGTAAGTTTTTTCGTTTTTTCAAGTGGACCAGTTTAAGATAAATATCTGGTTTTGGTCTTGTAACATTGAACCGGATTTGAGTATGCAATAGACCAAATTTTAATTCAGGTTAGGTGTGATTGAATTTAAACTTTGAAATTGTTAATCAATCAAGTTTTGTTTTTTATTTGTTGATTGATAAAGAGAGAGTAGTTGTTGGATATTTGAATGTGTGTCGTACTTGCTAATTCCTAAAGATTAATAGACATTTCAAAGAAGTGTAATAAGAGTGAAACTTAAGCATAATGTGTGGAAATGTACCTTATGAACTCAACCATTTTGGTGTGAGCATTTGTGTTTGGAAAATGATATGGGGATGCTCTCTCTATCACTTATACCAACAAACACAATCTATGTTTTATGTGTGATTTCTAAACGAAAAAAATAATATTAATGGATTTGTAGTGTGACTACATTAGCGTGAAAAAAAACTCTTGTATCTTGAGAATTTGACCAACATTGCTTGACAAGTATATTCACGGTTGTATGATAACGATGAAAAATGTCTCACATTATATTTCTTGTGTGAATTGGCGTTGGTAACAAAGATTGACAAGGACCCCTTAAAAAAAAAAGTCAAGAAAAACATTCAAAAGACATAGAATTTCGGTTGAACCGGATTGGTCAGCTTAAATTACTAACGTATGGTTGGTTAAGCAAGCTGAGGAAATGTGTCTCCATTTCGTGATTTCTTCTTCCCTCGCGGGGATTTAGTCTTCTCTCTTCCAGCAGAAACCAGAAGAACTGTTCCTCGCTTACTACGATCCCTAACCGGACGCGAAATTTCAAGGTTCGTCCTCCTCTTAACTTCTCATCAGTTAATGTCTCTTTTAAGTTGAATTTGACTAGTATGATTCCAATTTCAGATGATAGTTAGGGGATTTTATCTCTCGGATCGATCGTTTTGGGTTACAAGAACTAAGATAGAATCAAATGTTTTTGTTTCTCCATTAGTTAATTAGTCTAAGAGATATAGAACAAAAAGTTTCGCTTCTTTCTTGTTATCTTTTGATGCACAGAAAGGTCATGAAACCTAGAACTAGGGGGAGTGATCAATGGTATTTGTAGCCAAAACTAAAAAAAAAGTTTGTTTACCTCTACTTTGATCAATTCGATGCTAGATCATTGTTTATTCAATGTGTGGTCCTTTCTTCACCCAATTTCTCCAAGTTTCCAACTCATGAATACTTGTAGTTTTTTATAAAAAAGAGGAAACCTTATTGGTGCTCAAGTTATATGAGTGATGATTGGATTCACTATCTTACTTTCCACTTCTATTAGTATTGAGATAAGTTTAGCTACAACTTTGTCAGTTATCGTTGAATCTAATTTGATTTGTGAATATTCTTTAGTGTTTTTTCATCACATGGCCTCCTTTGATGGGCCAAAGTTCAAGATGACTGATGGCTCCTATGTTCAGACTAAGACCATTGATGTTGGATCATCAACAGATATCTCTCCATACCTTTCACTTATAAGAGAAGATTCTATCTTGAATGGAAACCGAGCGGTGATCTTCGATGTGTACTGGGATGTGGGGTTTCCTGAAACTGAAACCAAAACCAAAACGTCAGGGTGGAGTCTGTCATCGGTGAAGCTGAGCACTAGAAACTTATGTCTCTTCCTTCGACTTCCTAAACCTTTTCATGACAATCTCAAGGATCTGTACCGTTTCTTTGCTTCCAAGTTTGTCACTTTTGTTGGAGTGCAGATCGAGGAAGACCTGGACTTGCTTAGAGAAAACCACGGTCTCGTGATAAGAAACGCGATTAACGTTGGGAAATTGGCTGCGGAAGCTCGTGGAACTCTGGTGCTTGAGTTTCTTGGGACAAGAGAATTAGCGCACAGAGTATTGTGGTCTGATTTGGGCCAGCTGGATTCGATTGAGGCCAAATGGGAGAAGGCAGGTCCTGAAGAACAACTTGAGGCTGCAGCCATTGAAGGGTGGCTCATCGTCAATGTTTGGGATCAATTGTCCGATGAGTGATTTACTACTTATCTCTGTGATTGCTTCTTTTTTTTTTTGGTTCTTTTGATGGAAATGACTTTGTACCTGAATCAAAGTGATCCTTTGTAAGTTGTTTGATGTGACAATCAACAATCACTAAACAAAAAGTGAACAGTTTCAGATTCTTTAACGTTCGACATTGTGTATGAAACAAACTATATGTTGGTTCTGCTTTTTCTGATATAACTGAGATTTTGTGCTGGTTTGATTTAGGTCTGGTTTTGGCTAAAGATTAGAACAATTTTGTTTTGCTAAGAACAAGAGTGCAAATGGATGTGTGTAATTAGAAAGATAAAATTTGGTGGAATCAAATATAACCATTTAAGTTGAATGGAATAAATTGAATATTCCACTCATTCCAACACTTACAAATTATACTCCTGTTTAAGCTCACCAAAGTGTAAGAGAGACACTAATTTAATAATGAAGGAGAGATGCCAAATTTAAGACAAGAGGACCCCCAAAGATATTCAGGTTTCAACTGTAATAGCATCACCTTCCTATTTATGACTATATTTGTTCTGTCTGTAATTTATAAAAAGAAAGAAACAAAGAAGAGTGAAGTTATGTGATCAAGAGGCGCAGAGAGATAGATCTTCCCACCTGTCTTCCTTCTTCTGACACCGACACTTATCCGTCTGTCACCCTTTAAACCCTATCTTTTTCTCAACTAAGCTTGTGTTTAATCTCACCATTAATCTTGTCACTACGCATCATCTCATCTCCTTCCTTTATTGGAAACTCCGACTTTACCTGGAATCGTACCCGATTTGATTTCACTCGAGATAAAATAATTAGTGCAAAAAAGTTCTCACCATCTTTCTCCGTCTTGTCGGTCACGTTTTTGTCCTCGTAGCTAAAAAAATCAGCTTTCTACAACTCCGTAAGGTTGTGACTTTCTGTGCTAATCCTCTTTTTCTCTTTTCTCTGTAAATTTTGATCAGATCATAAATTTTTTATAAGATTTTCTTCTGGGGGGTTTTGATTCTTATCACTGATTTTGTGGATTGGTCTTTGTTTTAAGGTGGAAGCTTGAGATTATGCAGAAGAAACGAGAGATCTGTGGTTATAGAGACAAATTAGACAAGACCTTATCTTCTCCTGAACTCACTAATCACGAGACTCTCAAATCTCTTCTCAGAAACCAGCTTGAAGGTTTTGTTTTTCTGAAATCTGAAATTTTGCTTTTGGATTTTTACTTTTTGGAGTTTACTGTTATGTTAATAGATTTTGGTTTGATGGATTTTGTAGAGTGTGATGAGAATATATTGGATAAAAGAACAGATGATGTATCCAAGTTACTTAGCAAGCTTAGGAGTGTTTCCATGACTGATCATCAAGTTTCTAAATTAACCAACGATGGTGATTGGAAAGTATGTTTTTTTTTGTTTTGAACTTCAGAGACATATCCATTTTTGTTCTTATTGTTTCGACCAATGATCTTGGATTGTAACGATGTAGCAAAAAAGTGTTTGTTTTACAGTTGAAACATGATCTTGAAGATTGCCGTGTTATGTACCGTGAAGGACTCGATGGAAGTCCTTTTCACACATTGCTCGTTGAAGGTTACATGGATGGTCCTATCCACGAATGTAAGTTTTTCTCTTATTAGAATCGAGACAGCAGAATCAAAGTTTAAACAATGATTACTGCAGTTGATGTTTACTGGACTTATGAATTATGATGCAGGTTTATGCGTATCGTGGGAATCAACTCTCTACAAGAAATGGTAAAGATCTTGGATTGTGAACAACAGGATCTCGTTTCTGGTTGGATGAATGTTTACTCTAAAAGTGTTGTTTATAGGTGGCCACAATATGCGTTTCCTCCATTCAGGATCTTAAAAAGCACATGCTTGCAAAAGGTCGGGGTCGGTGAACAAATTTGTTTAGCAAGGTTTGTCCATATTGAAAACAAGGATGAAGTTTGTTTTTGGGGTTTTATGTAATCTTATGAAGCTAATCTATGCATTTTATATTATGGGAAGAAAGGATGAAGGTACCATGGCCATTGACGGAAAGAGAGATGATTCTGCACTATTTCTCTTTTGAATACTTTAAAGATGGCTTAGTCGTCATCCTTCTGAACACGGTAAAGCAAAATCAATTCATCTTATGATCCTTGGTATAATAATTTGACATTATTCGTGATAATTTTTGTTTGCAACTTTTAGATCTCTGATTTAAATAGCATTGGAGTTTCCTCTACGGACATCATCATACCTGAATCACCGGATGCAGTGAGGATGGATCTCGTAGGCGGATTTGTTTTACAAAAGGTTACTCCACAGAGGAGTTACTTCAGGTTAGTGATCATTGTAGTATTGCAACTTGTTAGTTGTCTTTGGTTATGAAGCTTAAAATACAGCTCTTGTCTAATTTTGTAGAACGATAGGGGATATGGATATAAAGCTGGACTTGATGCCACCATCTCTTATGAATTTTATATCTAGGCAGCTGATCGGCAACGGTTTCAGACTATATAAAAAGGTCAGACAATCTGGTTTTATGATTTTGTTTGTTTTAATGTCAGGTAGGTACTTGAGTGATAATATGTTTCCGTATTTGAATGTAACAGTCAGTTGCTTCCGTAGCTAAATTTGATGAAGATTACAGTAGAGCTTTAACTGATCCTTTGTATACTAAGATACGTCGAGCTCTATATTCAACTGATGAAGCAGTCGAGGAAGAACCAAAGTTGGAAACCAATGAAGTAAATGGCGTTACTTTGCCAAAGCACGAACACGAGAATAATGGAGATGCTAGTGTAAATAAACCTGTCCATTGCAGAAGAACTGTTCCCGAGATTGAGGAAGAAGAAGAATCTGAGGAAAGTGTTTATTCAGAGGATGGAAATGAAATTGCCAAGACTCATGTGGATATGAGAAGACGGTTTTGCGTCAGTCCAGAGGTAGAACAAGCTTTAGGGACTCTAGATAGAGTAATATTCATGGTTAGAAATATAACGCCAGTCCCAGAAACTGAGGAATTGTCGCCAAATAGAGCAGATGATCAGGCAAAACAAGTGAGTGTATTAGAGAACATTGAAAGTGTTCCTCAAACACAAGAGTCATCAAGCGATTTCAGTGAAGAAGAGAAGAGAGAAGAGGATACGGGACAAAATCAGGGCATGTTAAACAAAGGTAAGAACTCGAGCTTGCAGAGAAAACGTAAAGCTCGCTGCTTTGCTTTCAGGTCTTGGCTTTGAAGGAAGCCAAAGTTTTCATTTACTTGCAAGAGTTTTGTAAGTTGGATTTTTTTTTTTCACTTGGAAGTTTCTTCTTCTCAGTTGCATGATCCATGTATAAAGTTTGTTGATTATTTTTGTAAAACTTGTTTTGTTCGATAAAATTTATCATATTTGGCGAAACTAGTTCCTCCTACATTTTTGCTTCTAGCCAAAAATAAAGAATAAACCGAATCTTTGGGTTATGGTTGGTTTGATTTCTCAATTCGGTTTGGTTTCATACCCAAATTTGAAACCTAAAACCCTAATTTCCTTTTTCTTTCAAATCCCCAAATTTCTCGATCTCGTCGTTTCTCTTCTCTCGCAATCATCGCACCGTTTCTGTGGAATTCTAGTCGAAAGGCGTTTTGATGGAATCAAAGGTTACTACTACGAGCTCTTCTACTTCAAAAGATCCATTCTTTTGCTTGAAATGGCCATGGGATTCAAACAAACAACCCAAATCCTCTTCAAGCGTCTGCGACTTTCAAGGACCGTGGCTCTTCAGATCTATGCAAACTATTGGCTCCATTGCTCTCAGCTCTTTGACTTCATTTGGCCAAAACCCCAATTTCAGACCAAAGAAGAAGCCTTTAAGCAGTAGTGAGCAAGGAGAAGCAGAGCAGAGGGCTTTTGCAGCTGCTTTAGCTAGCCAGAAAGAAGCTACGGTTCTTGAATTTTACTCACACAAATGCAGACTCTGCAATTCTTTGCTCAAATTTGTTTTAGAGGTAGAGAAAAGGAATTCAAATTGGCTCAGCATTACAATGGCAGACGCAGAGAATGAGAAATGGTTTCCTGAGGTATCATAAATATTAGTTATCTCTCTCTTCTCCCAAATTACAGAGCTTTTTCTCAAAAATGCATCTCTCTGTTTGTCTAAAATGCAGCTTCTCCACTATGACGTAAAGTATGTTCCTTGCTTCGTTTTGTTGGACAAAAATGGACAAGCTTTGGCCAAGACAGGAGTTCCAAGTAGTCGTGCTCATGTCATCGCCGGTATCTCTCATCTTCTCAAGATGAAGCGACCACCATCTAAGTAGTGAAACTATGCTTGATTCCACTGTTGATGCAAACAAGTGATCTACAAAAGGTTGTGGATTGTTTGTTTCTGGTGCATCAAAGAACTTTAATTGTATGTGCATAGATGATTACCAGTTCTAGGTTGTGGATTGTTTACCAATACCGTGGAAGATTATGGTGATAAATGATAATAGATTGTTTCTGTTGTTGTACACATCTCTTTGTTTCTTATGATTTCACAACTCCTGCTGGGGGAGAGAGGGTGGTGGACTGAGGAAGGAGTTTGCAAAACTTATGAAGAAACATTGTGCATCTCTTTTTGGTAAAGCCAAATATATTAGAGGACGAGGACGAGGACTCCGTAGTTAGTGTTTTAGTTTCCGTCTCTGTTTGGAGATTGTGTAGAATGTTTTAGTGTTATTATTAAACAAGTCATTTGAAAGATTTTTGGATTCATACTGAGAAGACCCAAACTATGTTGCAAGCTCTACTTACCAGAATGTTTAAGAATATTGAGTTTGACGACTTAAATTCTGACGATGACTTACTAGGAAGTTGACTCCAAAACTTTTTCAGTTTGTTTAAATTTAAAAGTTAATCAGTTTGAAACAACCATCGTCATCCGAATATACAGTATATAGGCCAGTGAGTACAACAAAACAAAAAGCTTTCCTCAAGCAAATAATCAAATGTATAGTTTTTGCCTTTTTGTCCTGTGAAAGAAGGACTTCACAATCCTTGTTCAGCTTTACTCCGTTCTTCAGCCATTCTCTTCTTGATCTCATGTGCTGCATTGAAAATCCCCATTGTTGGTTGGTTACACACAAAGCATTTCTTGTTCTTCGTGTGATGCTGCATCATTACATTAAACAAAACTCATTAGTATTTCTTCACAACCAAAAAAAAAAACAGACTCGTAATTGTGATTTAAGTTATGATCATACCTTTAAAGCACAATGCTCACAGAAGTAATGCTTGCATTTGGTGACAACTGGATCAAGAAAAGGCTCCCTGCAAATGAAGCAAGCAAAGGGCAATGCATTTTCGTCTTCGTCGCTATCCTTGTCAGCCTCATCATCGTCATCCTCAACTCCCATAGCTTTATTTCTCTTCCTAACTTTCTCTGCCTCTTCCCACTCTTTCTCTATCTGCCATCCCGGCTTGTAATCCCCACGGTCATGCAAGAACTTACACGAATCTCCATATCCACAGTATCCGGTTTCCTTGTAATCCTTGCAAATGTCTGGCTGGTAATCGAATCTAGCCGATACTCTGATGTGAGCAGAAGCTCTTAAAGGCCCGTGTGAGCCTCCAGCTTTCTCGCTCGAGATTGTTTGTTCTCTTCTAAACCCAGCTTTGTGATCTGTATATCCATGAATTCCTTTGTACAGCTTCTCATCTGAAGCCTTTTTCTTATTCCCCTTCAATGCATGGTCTGCTTTTTTAAGAACTCTTTCACGGATAGCTCGAGCGTCTTGATTGAAGTCGGTTTCAGTTTCAAGGGTCGCTGTTGCTCCACTGTCGTTCTGAACCTGGATTTCCTTGGATGAATCGTAGTGAAAAACGGGTCTCTCAGGAGCTCCACTCGTTCTAGTAGATGGTCCAGAAGAAAAGTACAAGTTGCTATCGGGTTTTGCAACTTTCTTTAGATTTTGTAAAATAGAGCTTTCGCTTTTCGAATCTCCGTCTTCTTCATCAGCGTCAATGGTTCTTTTCCTTATGTTTTTACTTTTCGTTGGCTTCTTGAAGAAAGTGCAAACTGAAACAGAACAATGATTTGATTAGTGTAAATGAAAATTTCTAGCTAACAACGAAGAAGAAGAAAAAATCTCAATGAGGCAACAACTAGAATTGAGATACAAGGAAGTAGTATATGTAACCTTGTTGAGACTCCTGATTGTTGGAGTTGTCGTTACCAAACTCCGCCATGTTCATCACCGTATCGTTACCACCGATGCTACTAGAGTTAGAAGCGTTAATCGCAGAACCATCAGCTGACTCAGTGTGATCGATCCGTCGCTTCTTCATCGGCGAAGAAGCGGATGCGACGATGTTCTCCTTAACAACGAATGGTTCCATGTAGAGTAACTGGAAGAGAGAATATGTATCAAATAAGCAGGAGAAGCTTCGAATAACAAACAAAGACAAGAAATGATTTCCGATGACAAGGTTCCTAAACCCTAATCGATGAAGAAATCTGAAGATGAAATGAGAATTGGAGGAGAAGAAAACGAAACCTTACCCAGTGACCCGGTTGACCCGGTAACCCAGAAGGTATTCCGATTCACCGTCCGGGTCGGAGGCGATAAGCGGCGAATTTACTCGGTCTGGTACGATAAGATAAATATCTGGTTTTGGTCTTGTAACACTAAACCAATTTACTCGGTCTGGTTCGATTAGGGACAAGTAGTAGTAGTAATCGATACACGACGATCTCTCCAGAGCCAAAACCTCTCCTGATCCCGTAATGAAGAAAACGAAGACGATGGTGGCTTCCATCTCCACCCTTATTAGACGGACCTATCCTTCAACTAACCAGTGTAATTCACTCGCGACGATTCAATCACAAACCCAATTGCCTCGCGAATCTCTGCAACATCATTCTTCAGCTGAGGGACGACTCCGATTCTCCGGGAGAGTTTTCTGCTCGGAATCTGGCGCCGGATGCTGGAACTGTGGCGAGAAAGCTGCCTTTTTGTTCTGTAACTCATGCCGTAGCATTCAACCTGTTGATGACTCCGTCGACTATTTTCAGATTTTTGGCCTGTAAGTGTGTAACGAGTTGATTAGAATCTAGGGTTTGAGGAGAACCATGATAATAATGTGGATTCCTGTTTTGTTGGGCTGAGGAGAAATGATAGAAAGATTGAAACTTTTAGTTGAATTGATGCAAAAGATGAGACCTTTGAATTGGGTTTTGAATTTTCAATAACTTGTTGTGTCTATATAGGGAGAAGAAGTATGAGATAGATCCTGGAAGCCTTGAAGGCAAGTACAAAGATTGGCAAAAGAAGCTACATCCTGATTTAGTTCATAACAAATCTAAGGTCTCTTTGTTTCTGGATTCTCTTTTACTATGGGACGCAATGTTTATTACTCCTCTGTTCTTAAAAATTAGCTCTTGTGTTTTGAATTGTTAACAGAAAGAACGAGACTACGCAGCCGAGCAGTCTGCAAAGGTGACTGAAGCGTGCCGGACATTAACAAAGCGGCTGTCGAGAGCAATGTATATCGTAAGCTCTTCTTAACTTTCGTCATTACGTTTTTGAGGATTCTCCAAAGCTGCAAGTTTTCCTGAAACTATTTGATTATGTAGATGAAGCTGAATGGTGTAAATGTCAATGAAGAAGAAACAATAACAGACCCAACATTGTTAATGGAGGTAAGTGAATGTACTTGCCAAAGATTAGTCTTGATGCCATATATTAGTTTGTGAGACTTTTTCTTCTACCGTAAAGGTGCAGATACATGTCTGCCATAAATAAACACATTTTCACTTAGTTATATTCATTGAAAATGGTGTCAGATTATGGAACTCAGAGAGGCCATATCAGAAGCAGATGATTCAACATCGTTAAACCAGATCCGATCCCAGGTACCTTGAAAATTCCTGATTGAGCTAGCTTCCTTCAAATGGTCTTTCTTTCCGTTAGCTTTCCAAACACCTTAAAATCTGTAGCTCTGGGCATCGGTTGAATATGCCAAACTGATCTAACCAATGCGATTTTGTTGTTTTTCTCAAGGTACAAGAGAAACTAAAGCAATGGTCTGACTCTTTCGTCGAAGCGTTTGAAAGCCAGAAGTTTGATGATGCTGTAAAATGTATACAGAGAATGACTTATTACGAGCGAGCCTGCGAAGAAATTTTGAAGAAGCTATGAGGCAATTAGTCCTCCCTTAAAAACGAACACGTTTTTTTTTATGTTTGCCTTATAGCTTTACGGGTCACATTTGAAAGGAACAGATCATGGCTCATAACTGAAAGTATCTTAGCTACATGTTTTAGTTTAGTTATATAGAACAGAGGACTCTGTATTTGTAATAAGAGGATTTACAGATTTCGTATCTGTTCATGGGCTCGATTTATGGGTTTCACTTATGGGCTGTTTATGGGCTGTTTATGGGCTCGATTCCTAGAATATTCCCATGTATTCTCAAAAATCCCCAAAGAGAAGTCAGGCATAGCTCCTAGTGTAGGTGAATGACTGAATTCCCACTAAATCTTTCTACTCGTGTAAAGAGTTATTATAATTTTGAGATTCTCAACTTACTACTTTTTAGTTGAGCTTCTACTGTAAGTGTAAAGACTTGCTAAAACCACTGATTAGAATCAATTGTTACTTGTTCTCCTCGTTTCTTAAAATATAGCTCTTACTTTTTGAATTGTTAACAGACAGAAAGAGGACTTTGTAATAGAGCATTTACAGATTTCGTTGCTTAGAAAAAGATTTGCTTTGAATCAATTTGCATGAGTTTCTTCCCATGGATACAGAATTACAGTGATATGTCAGTGATAGTCATGCAGATACGGTATCTAAGATACGGTATCTAAGATACCGTTCGCTGTGCTACTAAAGCCGATTTCTTCTGTAGAGCAATCCGGGCAAGATCATGCTTGCCTTCTCTGTTTAACCCGTAGAAAACTGTTCGGAAATTGATAGTGCTTGGAGCAATACCCTTATCCAGCATCTCAGACAGAAGCTTCAGGGCATCTTCTGATTTGCATGCTTGGCACAAGCAGTTTATGAACTTACTATATGTTTTAAAATCTGGTGAAGTTCCTCTCTCTTCCATATTGCGGAATGCATTCCAAGCCTCTTCCACTTTTCCTAGGCTCATGTATCCACATATCATTGCCGTATATGTAACAACCGAAGGTTCGCAGCTTTCTCCTTCCATTTTCTGACATGTCTCTAGAACCTTCTCGAGCTGTTTCTCCTTGAAGAAATAAACAATCAGAGATGTGTAGACATGGACACCAGGTTTTGTTCCAATTTCCTTCATGGAGTTCACTTTATCCAGTGCTTTTTGTAAGTCTCCTCTCTGTAATAAACCATGAACAATGCTTCCATAAGTATACTGGTCTAGTAAAGATCTCTCTCCTTCAAAACTGGCTAATTCTGATAGAGCTTCTTCTAGCTTTCCAATTCGACAAAGAGCTCTTATGTAAATTGAGTAGGCCACAGTGACAGGGAAACCTATCTTGCCGAGAGAATCCAAACAACTTTTTGCATCCTTCGTGTTACCAACTTCACATAAGCATCCCAAGTAGTCTTGGACTAGTTCTCTATCTGGGACAAAACCTGAACGAATCATCTCCCGGAATGTTCTGGTGGCTTCTTCAACGTTTCTGCCTTTCTTCTCACAAAGAACTGTGATTAAACACTTGAAAGTCGAAGAGCTCGGGATCAGACCCATATCTTTCATTTCCTTGAACGTTCTAATAGCAATGTTGGTAAGACCGGTTCTACCATACTGCATTATCATGATTGCCCAAGTATCTTGTGTTATCAAGCAGCCTTGCCTTCTCATCTCGTAAAACAGACTTCTCATCTGCTTAAAATCTTTCCCACATCCTGCAACTTTGATGCTCATGTTGTATGCCTCTGAATTGTGCTTATAGCCATTTCTCTTTCCCACCCATGAAAAGAAACGTAAAACAGCGTTGCCTTGTATCTTGGCATGACGTAGAACCTCAACTACCAGTTCTGGTGTGAACTGGACTGTCGATTTTTCTAGAGCTTCTTGTGTTCTCTCCCAATCTCGGGAGGATGATAACACCCGACAAATTTCTTGCACATCCATTTTATCAACAGCAGATAAAGCTGGTGGAAGAGCTGACTGCTGCACTAGTTGTGGACAATTATAGTCATCAACAAGCTCTTCTTCTTGACTAAATTCTGCTTTGCCAGATCCGTTTAGTTCATCACAATAGGAATTGGATCTTTTCTGGATTTCTTTGATAAGATGAATCTTCTCCTTTTCACCATTTTTCTCCATACTAGAGATAACCCAAGAAAAGATATCATCTCTAATAACTATCTTGGAGGCGTGCATTTGATTAAATATCTTAATGATCTCATCATATCTTGATGATCTACAGAGCTCTTTCACAAATATCGAATACGATTTCCATGTAGGTTTGATGCCTTTTTCCTCCATGCTGCTAAACACCTTCCATGCCTCTGCTACTCGGTTTTGGCCCAAATGACCAGCAACCACGGCTGTGATAGCAACGCTGTCAGGCTCAATCCCGTTCTCTATCATCTCATTGAATAAGTTGCAACCCTTTTCAAACTGTTTCAACTTGAAGAGGTGTTGCATAATCTCAGTGTATGTAGAAACTCTAGGTGGACGCCCTGATTTTTTAATAACCTCAAACTGTTCAAGTGCTTTTGAAACATCGTTTTGCCTGAGATACCCACTGATGATGATACCATAGACATTAGAGTCATCCAGTTTCCTTCTCTTCATTATATCAACAATCTCTAGAGCATCTACCATTCTATTGGCTCTACAAAGTCCTTTTACCAAAATCTCAAAATACTTAGCGTCGAGGCACATTTCCTTGTTCTTAAGCTCGCGGATCAGTTCCAGAGCTTCTTTTATCTTACCGGAAACACAAAAACTCTTGAGCAAATAACCAAAAGCGTCATGTTCTGATATCTCACATATCCTAACCATGTCATCTGCAATGGACTGGACTACATCAACTTTCTCTGATTTCGCTATGCAATCCAGTAACATCTTGTACGTTCTTAATCCAAAAGTGATACCTTTTTCCATCATTTCCTTATAGAATTCAAGCGCAAGATCACCTCTACCAGCAATACATAGAGACCTAATCATGATATTGTAAGCCGTAGCATCGAGTTCGAATCCACTTTTCCTCATCTTCTCAAAAACTAGCAGACCTTTTCCAATCTTTTTTGCCTTCCCGTACACTGAGATAAGAATGGTCCATGTCCTGATATCCTTATCACAACCATTCTTCTCCATTTCACTCACCAATTCATCTACCATATCGAGATTTCTCGCTTCTCCAGCTATGCTAAGCATGGTATTGTAAATTCCAACTCTATGCGAAAACCCATCCTTTTGTTTAACCCAATTAAAGAACCTCATAGCCAAATGAGGAACCTTGAAGCACCTCTTGAGTACATTCTCCACTATTTCTGGTTCAAACCGAAAACTCAGTTTCTCTAACCTGTCCTCCATCGAAACTAATACATCATCTCCCCTGACGACACTCGTAATCTCATGAACCACGGGGCTGAAGTCAACTTCTTCATGAAGAACTTTCTGAGCCTTTTCATCCTCACCTGAAAATCCCATTGCAGCATTTTGACGAACACCTTCCGTGCAAGAAACCGATACTCCATTATCAGAGACAGCTCCTGACACATGGGATCTGAGCCGCGTGGTCTCATCTAGTTTGACAACATCCGTTCCTAAAATCTCAGTAATCTCGTTGAATAGTGAAGTGATTGCAGTAGCTTCTGCTTGGATCTTCGATGTGGTAGTAGTCTCACGGGTTTTATTAGATTTAGATGACTTTGAGAAACCTGAGAAAGAAACGAGTTGGTTCCTCCTTCGTGTTGGATCAAACAAGCAAGACTTGAATCGAAACAAGGCTTTCATTGCTCTAAGTCAACTCCGAAGTTTGGGAGGGAAAATAACGGTCGAGACAGGTAAATTATGTAGTTTATAAAACCACTCAAAAAGCCTTTATTTATTTTTTTGTGAAATTTATTTGTTTTGAAGAACAAAAATTGAAATAATTGAGAGAACATCGTCATGAGAGTACTATGGAAAAACAAAATTCAGACAACTTCAGTATTAAGACTTGAGATTTCTCACAAAGACAGCTAAGTTTTGAGTTTGTCCTCCAATAATCAACAAACACAGCCTGAACCAACTCATTTCCCATGTCCACGTCCACGTGAATATAATTTGTTCTACCAAAATATATCACATTATAAATATTACATTCTCTCAAAATACTACAGTCAGAGACATCTAAGAAAAAGGTGACGATGGATGTAATTTAATTATTCCCTTGCTCTTACCATACACAAAGTGGAATTATACTTTCCCTATAGTAAAAGCCAAAGACTCCAAAACAACAAATCCTTACCATGGAAGAAAAAAACTTTGTTCTCTCTTTTTATTTAGTGTACTCTCATTCTCATACACCACCAAATTAATTAAAAAATGATTGATATATCTAATTACAGTATTCATAATCCATGAAGACCAAACACCCCCCCCCCCCCCCCCCAAAAATATATATTTAAAGAAAAAAAGAACTCAACAAACCAATCCTTCTAATTCCATGGAAGATTGGTTTTTTAAAACGTTGTTGTTGTTGTCCTCTCTCTTCCTTTTCTATTCACCAAAGGCCAAACCTTCAATCAGCTGTTGTGTAAAGAGAATGTAATGAAATTTTCTGTTACCATCGGTGATTGCTTGAACGCAGAAGAAACAAAAATATGCAAAAATACTAACCTTTTTGAATGTGTTTACATCAATTCTTTGGCGGGTTTGCGAATTCACCGGCATTTGCTGAGATAAGTGTCCTTGCCAAAAGCACCAAGCATACTACAGGCTACTTCCAACAATTTCCCTGTTTGTTTCAATCACAACAGCAACACCTTTATTAGGTCAAAGTCGTCCATCACAATCACTTTCTAATCTCTCCATTATTGTCACCTTGATTATAATAATATTTTGGATTTCTACTTTTCAAAAACCTATTAATAAATTATCTAATATTTTAACTAACAAAACATCTTGAAGGTAGGAAACATGACAAGATGCTCACAGCCAGCTAGTGCATGACCAAACAAGCAAACACACACAAAAGAACGCAACACTTTCTTTGATTCTTGCTTGTGTTTATTAGCATCCAATATTCATACAAATCTTCACTCTCCTAACATACTATTAATCTCTGTCTCTTGCTCGCAGTTGACATATTCTGCACCTAGCCATTGACAGAAAAGGTGGCTCATATTTTCCACGGCATACGATTGGATTACTAGATCCATCTTCCATTCTTGGAACACTAATTTTGTTCGAATTACTAAAATCCATCTTACTTTCTCAGAACCCTAATCTTGTTCTTACTCAAACATTCACAACTGACAACACTACCATTATCATGATCTCATTGTGCCTCGGTTATTTACCTAAACCAGGAAGCCAATTGGATTTGATCATACCTAAACACTAGATCAATGTACCAAACTATTGCTACTTCATTATCTAAACTTTGCCACACGCAGAAAATCAATACTAAGCACACAATTTGAGGAACACACATAAAAGATCAAATGCAATAAAAACAAAAGCGTACCTCTTCTCGGCTGAACAATTTTCTTAACCGGTTTCTTAACCGATTCAACAACCTCCTCCTCTTGTGGAAACAAAACACCGTCAATCCCCTGAACCGAAATCCGACCGTCCGTATAGATATCAGGATCAAACAAATACGCCGACTTCTCACCGTCACCAAACTTAACGGAACCATCAGCTTCCTTAGCCGCAACCTTATGAGGAAAACGCAACGTATCGAACTTCACCTTCCCAAATCTCCTAACAGAATTGTACATACTCTCCTCCGTTTGATACTCAGGGATTATATGGTAGTATACGATCTGCTCCGGTGCTCCTGGCTCACTCAGCTGATCCGTGGTCAATTTCGCCATTGCTTCATCGTTAGGAGCCAAAACCGTTAACACATAGCCTTCTGACACCAACCGTCCCATCTCTGTCGCGAGTGACGTCAGATTCACGAGAATATCTGCCATCTCGTTGTAACCGCCGTAATGTAACAGTGTATGGATGAAATCTTTGACTTGAGCCTCACCGTCGAAGTGGTGCTGCTTGCCTCCAGGTCCCGGAGCTGGTGCCGGAGCTAGCGACGGACCAGGGGCCATAGCGGATTGGATCGGAAGAGCTGGTGGAGATCCGGCGGGTACTGGAGCTGCGGGTTTCTTGAGACGGTTGGTTCTCGGGTCAACTTCAGGAGCTCCTTCAGGTAAGACGGCGGAGATTGATTGAAGGCTACGACGGCGATTGAAATCTTCTTGAACAGAGCGAGGAATGAGAAGCCGTTCAATCCCGTGGATCAATCCGTCGGGTCGGGTCAAATCATCGGGTCGGATAATCTCAGCTAAATCAACCATCTTTTTTCCTTGTCCGTTGCTCAAACGGACCTGATCGTTCCCTAGCGTGTGGTGCTTGACCCGACCCGATTCTTCTGAAGGCCATTGGTTCGACCCGACCCGATTGGGTATAATGTGGAACATGAGGAGTGTTTGCAGAGATTTGAGATTACCTGGCTCGAGCAAGAACCGCTTGAACTCAGGGTCAAGGTCACGCTCAAGAGCTTCATTGCGAGGAGCAAAAATGGTAATATTGTGACGACCAACAGCGTCTTCAAGTGTCTGAAGGAGAAGAGCTTTCTCGACGAGCTCAGCTAGCTCAGTGTAACGAGAGTCAAGAAGAGCTACGAGGACAGAGTTGGAGTTGATCTGACCCGACCCGGAAGAAGGAGACTGGTTCTTGGATAATGCAGATGCGGCGGAGAAGATTAGGACGGAGAAGAAGAGAAAGAGATGAATGACGGCGGAGCCACCATAGATGCGGCGATCCATGGAGCTCTCTCTCTGTAAGATCCGATTATCAGAAAGATGGAACAATAAATTTTCTTTATTTTTTTTGGTGAAAGAGTTTACTTTCTTTTCTTTAATTTTTCTTGAAGTGTCGGCGATGGCAAGTGGAAGTGTTAAAGAAAAAGAGATGAGTTTGGTTGTGTTGTCTATGTTGTGTAGTTTTGGGTTTTCCGACTTTTCGAACCAGGCTGGTTATGGGGACCACACCAAATTTTATAATTGTTGCTGACTTTGCATGTTTTCACCTCTCGACTCGACTCGGCTCGGCCTTGGCTTCTACTTCCTCTTATTACTCTTTCTTTATTTCTTTTTTGGTTTTAAGCCAATGTTCACAAGAATTATGTAATTTTGGTGAGAGGAAATAATGTGTGAATGACTGAATGAATAAGTGTGATGATACTTAACTTGAAAGTGAAATTAGGACAAGGAAAAAGGTGAAAAGAGGCATGTGAGTTATGATGGAAGCAAAAGAAAGAAGCTGAGAGAGGAACGCGTGGCTCTGTCGGTTTGGGACGTAAACATCCATCTGTAGAGTTTGTGAATTGAGTAAATGACCCTCGTCGGAAAACTTACTTCCACGCGCCATATTTGTGCGTAAAGGCCACGCTACTAAACAAGCATCTATTCTGTCGTCTAGCATTTTTACTAAAAGAGCGAATATCTTGTTTATTATAACCCCACACAGACACAAGTATAACCTTTTGTGGGCTCAAATTGGGCTTTTGGCCTGTTTGTCTTATTTAGCACATATAGTAGATTGTAGTCGTACAGTTAATGGGTTTTGCAAAATAAACATTTTCTTAGTGACGCAAATTACAATTGAATGAAAAAAAAGTGGCACTTCAAAAATATATGGATCACGTAAATCCTATAAATATCTTCTCGCTTTCCACAACAAAAGAGATCCGGAAATATTCAAAAATCACAAGTCCACCTTTCTAATTAAAAACAACTAGTTCAATCTTCAATATATAGAGGTTTTCAGTGAACGTCCCTGGAATCTCTCCGTCTTTAATACTTCTCCATCTCCATAGCTCACACTATTGCAGATTAGGTCATGGTCTCATGGACTATCCTCAAACTGACCTAGAATTCAACATTTTTATAGTTTCTCCTGCTTTTTCCATTTCACGACCAGTAAAGTAATCCAAGCCTTGCCTTAATAGCACAGGTTGGTTGCTGCTCGCTCACGCCTCCAAACAAAAAAATAGTTTTTCAACTTTTTATAATTAATTAATTACTAGCATAGTTCATTCATTGTTGAATCAATCTCCGGGAACACTTTATTTATTCATGTGATATTAGTTTGGCATGAAGATTTTAACTCTTTATATGTCTTAAATGAAGGATATACAGCGACCACATATTTCGATTGGGTTAGGTTTGCTTATGTGATATGAGGGAGGAGTAAAAAGGAATTTAAATGTATAGGAGTATTTAATTTTTCTTTACCTTAATGTTGTGGAAAGACATTTTAAGACAAAAAAAAATTGCATGGGATTCAACGCATAGCAAAATCCATGGAGAATTGTCTTATCACAGCTCCATTTCATGTGTATGACAATTGAAACTAAACAAATCTGTATTTATAAAAAGAGATAAAAGAGGAAATAAAAGAAGAGTCAATAAATATGGAGAGGAAAGTAATGGTTGTGGTAGGAACTCTGTGAAATCAATGTAAAGGGAAAAACAAATCAAAAGGTCCCCCACATAAAATCAAAAGGTAAAGAAAGAAAAGGACAGTTTACACGAAGAGTCACACTGTACTCTGGCCTCACATGAAACCCTAATTACTTAACTTTATTCACTTTTTTTCACTCAATGTCCTTTATTATTTTACCACCTGACCTGACTCTCTCTCTCTCTCTCTCTCTCTCTCTCTCTCTCTCTCAAGCCCTAGACTGTCACACCTATTATAGATAGCTTATACCAGCTATATTCCATATCCCACGCTTCTTCCGAATCTATTTACTGGATCCTGCTCTTTATATGATCCCAACTAAAGCACGTCTTAATCAATACATTTTCAAATGTTATAGACTTATTATAGTACAAAACTAGCTAATCTCAATACATTATAATGGTATACGGTATCAAACCACTGTTTTTCTTCACAGTGATTGATCCTACTTAGACTGTTCAATATGGCATGTATGCCACGTTCAAACTCAAACAAATGTCTTTTTCTTTTTTTTCAGTTCAATATTATCATACATGTGATGTGAATTCATAGATTATTGTGTAACCTAGATATGCACATAAGATTACGTACGTTACCATAAGTTTTGATCCAATACAGTTAACTTAGTCCATGAATCTATATGATTCATGCACATGATTTATATGCCTTATAAATCATATTCACTTTAAATGTTAATCATACTCACTTTAAATTTGCTTTTGAGTATTATTTGACTTGTAAAATGATTTGTTTTCGTATCTCCGAAAAAGTGGTGTACAAGTGTTGTTGGAGTAGAGATCTTCACCTAGTGGACGTCTACTTGTACGGCTAAACATAACTACCTAGTTCAAGGAAACGATTCCTCCAACAAAGTTGGTTTCTGAGCTTCTCAATCTCAATCATCATCCCAATAGATTCCAAATGCTTGCTTAGCTTATTCGACTAAGAGAATACATAGTCTCTAGTTTTTAGCTATCATCAATTCTTTACTGTTTATGTCACATTGTATAGTCACAATTCAAAAGATTTGATTGAAAGCCACAGAAAAATCGAAAGGTCACACTTGACCATTGCACAAAACACACATTTTATCAACATTGATCTCCAATTCACATTGGTTTTACATTACACATTGAATCAAATCTACACTTAAAAAAAAATCATCGCCTAATTGTTTTTGGGAGACGACGCCGTTTCAGCTTGAGAAAGGCTTCGCCAGAAACCACCACTGTAAAATCTGCTCCACATCTCCTTCTCCAACGCAATCACAGCCTCATCTTCTTCTTCTTCTTCTTCTTCCTCATCTCTGCTCTCTAACGGGTGAACAGCGAATTGAGAACTCCCTCCTCTACCAAACTCTCTTCCACTCTCTACAAACTCCTTTTTCGCTAATCGTTTCCGTCGTATACGGCGGATTGCGCGGCGGCAGAGTCCACGAGGGAGCTTGTATACAGCGAGTACGACGAGATTCACGACGCTACAAGGAGCGCATAGACATAAGGCTGCACAACTCGCCGTCGTACCACCGCAACACTCAGCCGTCGTAGATCCTCCGCCACATAGAGACGGCGTTGATAGACTTCGACGGAGACTCGGTTGTTTATTCATATTCAGATTTTTTTTATTAACCGAATCTGAGAATTTCGAGTCAAAAAAAACAAATGCAGATAGATTTCACAAATCAATCAATCAAAACCATAAAATCTATCGATCCTCCTCGTCTTTGATCGCCAAGAAAATCTCAGAAGAATCTCCGATGAAAAAATGAAAGAAATTGAGAATCCGAAAGGATTTGTTTGAAATGGAGAGTGAGCTATTATTAATGTTTGTGGTGTTTAGGCTTTTAGTCTTCTTCTTCACTGTTTGAGGTTAAAAAGTCATAGAAACGATTTTTGGGTATCTGTTACGGTTACGTTGGCTAGTGTATAGATGCCGACGACCACCATGGATCATATTTATACATACAATTTACCTATGTGGATAAATAAACTATTAAGCATTATTTAGTTTCTTTGTGTTACTTCTTTAAAAAAGATGATAATATTACACGTACAATTGTTCTTGTTTATTCATTTGTGTTTGTTGATATCTAGAACTCAATCTTGAATAATATTATCTTATCTTTATGTTTTGACTAATCATTAACTTTCGTATAAAGATAATATCAATACCACTAGATAATTATCACACCAGCATTCTTACTAGCACTTTATATCTACTACTACTTTTGGATAATGCAAATACATTTTATAAAAAAAATAAAGGCTGTGTGATTTGGTTAACCAGTTACTAATCTTATAAAATTATGTAGATCCTATGGTAAATTATTGGAAATTTTCATAAATTAGACAAATTTATTACCAAATCTCATACAACACTATTTAAAACATTGATAAAATATAAAAAAAACTTTGAATATTGACTATTGACCAATAAACTTTATTATTTGACTATTAAATTTGTGCAATAAATTAAATTTAACTTTTTACCCACATCAAAACATAACAGTAAAAGAGAATGTGGATTTAGACCTTTATAAGTCCCATGAAAAAGGGCCCATTTTATAGGTATCCAAAACAGGCCCAATTTTCTGGAAAAAAAAAAGAAGAAACGATGCCACGCGTTTCACACCTGTCCCTGTCTCTTTCTCTCGCTTTTAATTTTTACTTAACGACAAAGGAAAGAAAGCATGGAGATTGAAAACGGAAGCCATTTCTAGCAAAACAATTCTCTCTTTTGTCTTGAAGATAAGTTTCACAAAAAGGTCTGCTTCGCCTCTTCTACGACGTTGCAGAAACTAAGAAGAGATGGGTCTTCTCTCCAACAGGTTTCGTCTTCCCCTCTTTGATTTTCTGAGAACTCTTTAGTTATTCTACTTAACGATCATCTCAAGAAACTTTTGTATCTTTTTGAACAGAATCGATAGATCGAGTTTGAAACCTGGAGATCATATCTACTCCTGGAGGACTGCTTACATCTATGCCCATCACGGTATCTATTCCAATTCCTTTATCTCTCTACTAATGAGTTTGACAAAACTTAGGTATTGTGTGGATTTAATCGATGAATTAGGATTTATCTTTCGAACGAGATCAGTTATCGAATCATGTAATTGAAGTGTCTCTAGTATGATATAATGCTTAATCCCTATATAGATTCCACATATGATTACTGTGTTGCTTTATTCCCAAATGTTGTGATCAGAGAATGGTGTGGAAGCTATGTCCATAATGCTGCTAATACTTTTGTGTGTAGGCATCTATGTTGGAGATGATAGAGTCATCCATTTCACTAGACGAGGCCAAGAAGTTGGAACCGGGACTGTTCTAGATCTCATACTAGTCAGCTCAGGTCCATCCCGAAACCACACCCACTGTCCAACCTGTGTTCCACCTAACGAAGGTCACGGTGTTGTTTCCTCATGCCTTAACTGTTTCCTAGCCGGTGGTGTCTTGTACCGGTTTGAGTACTCAGTCAACGCTGCTCACTTCCTCGTCAAAGCCAGAGGAGGAACTTGCACACTCGCTGTCGCTGACCCTAATGAGATTGTTGTTCACCGGGCCAAACACCTCCTTCAAAACGGATTTGGATGTTATGACGTTTTCAAGAACAACTGTGAGGATTTCGCTATATATTGCAAAACCGCATTGCTGGTTCTTGAGGGAAGGACAATGGGACAGAGCGGTCAGGCGGTTTCGATTATAGGTGGGCCGATTGCTGCGGTTTTGTCCACGCCAATGCGGCTTCTGACTACAAACGTGTATGGGATGGCTGCTACAGCGATTGGTGTGTATTGTGCGAGTAGATACGCTACTGATATCGGAATGAGAGCTGACGTCGCGAAAGTTGAAGCAGAGGACCTCACAAGAAGGCTGTCTTCAGGACTTTTCCAAGTACTTGATCCTCCATTGGCAGCCATAGCTTTACCAAGCACGAGTTGATAAGCTTAAGCTTCACCAGCTTATCCCACTGTTGTATTTTCTATTTGTCCCTTAGCTTCTATAAATGTTCTAATAAGAACACTCCTTGCACAATTGATCTCGGTGTGATTCAAACTTATATAATTATGTACAATAATAGGTAAAAAAGGGTACCAGTTACTAAATCATAGAAGAAAGAAAAATCCAGAGGCTACAAAATATATATGGTTTCTGAAAAATCCCAAATCTTTTTACAAAACTAAAAATTGTTGTTGATACAATACAAGAGTATCCTTATTTAGTCATAAAAACGACAACACTTTTGATCAGATTCGTAATTGTTGCAAGCGATTCTCTACTTCAGCTTCGACTTTAGCCTTATCTGTCTTTTTCTTTGCTCTACATTTAGCTGCAAGTTCCTCAATCTTCTACGTACTTTTGGATTGGTCTAGTTCATATTCTCGGTAATTGAAGTTTGGTTTGACTTGCCTTGTGGTTCGATTTTATATGTTTACCTTCAGATTTATCTCACTTTTGCTCCCATGGGTTCTTAAGGCATACTAGCTCCGATAGTAACGGTAAAGAGGCTCAAAATGAACATTAGAAGCAACAAATTTCATAATGTGGGATACTTATAAAGCTAACATAGCAGCTAGTTAATGTGAAGAGAAGACCAACCACACATTCATAAAAAAACTTGAAATAACACAAAATTGTTTCAGGAGAAAACAAAATAAAACTAGCCAACATGATTCTCGCCTTCCTCTCGTCTCTATCCATACTTCTACGACAGTGCCGGACATTTGGTTACACAAGTAAAACAGCATTTATACATCCGTCGTTCTCTGGATTGTTTGTCACTTGAGCGTATTTTCCTGAAGTCAAATTGAAGAGAGAGTTAAGACTCTGAAATCAAAATTATAGTTTGCACTAAGGTTGTGTATATTGTCACTTACCCCAGACAACCTTTCCAGCTGGTGTAACAAGACCAAGCTCACTCACATTGACCTGAAAAATCCATTCGCATATTGAGTTATTTGCAACTTTAGCATAAATGACAACTTAATACGTAAAGATCTTGGGGACTAACCTCGATGATTGTTCCCCTGGTCATCACACCGAGTGATGTATACATGGGACCGTTAGGATTCTTCTTAATCCCGATGATCTCGAGACAGAAAGTGCATTTTAGTTCAGGGTGAGTGACGTGGGCCTTGGTGAAACGAAGACCAGATGGACGGATGAAACGCTCGTACTTTGGAGGCTTCCTTGTGAAAGCAGGTCCAACAAATGTAGCTTTTGTAACCATCCGCTTCCATTGTTTAGCTGTAATAAGGGAAAGCATTTTCAGTATTTGTAAGAACCTATTCAACACTAATAAAACCAATCCACAAAGCAAACTCAATCTAGTCTAGAGTCATTTCCTTAATCAATAGCTCTATATGATGATAAGTGTTTAAACAAAGACATAGAGTGATAACAAAACAAACAAGTAGCTATATCTGGATTAGAAAGTAAATACATACTTTTCCTTTTTCCAGATCGGATCACTCTAAACATTTCATCTTCAGCAACTGGACGGACCTGTAAAAGGACAGGGCTTGAATTTAAGCTTTGCCCATTTGTTAGAGTTCAAACACTGAAGGAATACAAAAGCAGAGAGAGAGATTTCACCTTTGGAAGAGGGACCTCCCATTTGCCAGCTTTCTCTTTCCTCTTTTGTTTAATGGTGTTGCTAAGAACCTACACCCAAAAACACACACTTGTTAATGTAATGCCGTCACCAAGTTACAGAATTATAGATATCTCAACTTGAAAAGAAAAAACAAACAAACCTTGGCACGAGTGGTGTCTTCACGATCAAGAAGATAAGCAGGAACAGCTCCTTCCTGAACATTCTCATCAGCCTTACGCCTTGATGATGACTCTTCATGCATTTTCAATCTGTTATGACAAAAATAAAAATCAAACCAATGTAAGATTCTCATAAAACCACACCTATTAACTTAGGAATATCCAATCAATTATACTACTTAACATCTTTCACTTAATGATAGATTCTCAGAGAATACGACGAAACACTTACGTTTTCTTCATGAGAGCTTTCTCAGCATAGTTTTTCTTAGCAATCATCTTACCCTTGATACCTAGAGACTGCAATTAGAGCAAAAGCAGAAGAAGAATCAGTAAAAGGAAGCTAAAAATGGAAGAAGACGAAGGAGAAGAAAGTAAGAACCTTTTGAGCCATGGTGGAGTGCTTGTGAACTTCACGCGCCTCCTTCTTGCGCTTTCTCTCGAAGTGGTCGAGGCGATATCCATTCCTCTTCCTGTGCAAATCTATGTAATCTCCCTGAGGCTGTTTTTCATCCACCAATAGAAGAAACCACAGAAATTGTTAGAGATCAAAACGCTCAAGCTGTTATATCTGAGAAACGAAAGCTGTAAGAAGAAAAAAAAGGTACTCCGGCGGCGGAGAACGTACCATGGTTGCTTCTAAGCGATCAGACGGTGAGATAAAAAGAGAGAGAGACGGAAATTGGACGGAGAGAGATACTCAGAGCCTGCGAGCTAGGGTTTTATAAACGGGTCGAATATTTGGGTCTTACTAATATAATGGGCTTTCTTGTCAATATTAATGGGCTAAATCATTCTTAAAAGCCCATCACTTCAGATGGTAGAATAAATGATGACTTTTTCGAGAACTTTGACTCTTGGATTAGTAACTATGTAGTTTACTGCAAAATCCAATAAACCAGAGTTGTTTGGTGGCGAAATGAATCATATGTTGAACATTTAGCCAACCCATGGTGGTGCAGTGGTTTTAAGATTTACTGGTTAGGAAAGTCGTAGTTCAAATCTTCTCGTTGCAGTTTAAAAGAAGGTTGGCTTCTGGAACCAAGCGTTATGGATGCTTGGTTAATGTAGAAAACCTTTTTCATGTGAAGAAGCGTATCACAGTTTTGAAGATATATGTCTTTTTCACTTCAATTAAACTCTAAACCAAAATTCTACAAAATTGTCATCAAAATTGGTGCTTTCTCAAACAACCAAGCTAAGTCGTATCTTTTGCATCCTTTATAAAGAGAGCACAAATCATTTTATGTTACAGTTGTAGAACTTAATTACGCGAGTAAGCTTTTGGACGCAATCCTAAGTCGCTCTCCCGCAATTTTCATCATATGCTTTCCTTCTACAGTCAAGCTCGTGCTTCGTGAGGACTACACATTTAAGAGGTAAAACTTATCAGCACATGTGTTATGCAGTTTGCAATAATGATAAGAGATTGGAGAAAATGATACCTGCAACGTGATAACGTTCTGAAGAATCAAATCGATCTCGGGCTTGAATGACGATATTATCTTCCTAACTTTGACGTCGTTGTGCATCAGCAGGATCACAGAGATAATGCATTGTATCATATTCAATGAGTTTCGACCGCTCTCCCTGTCTTGTACCGATTCTAGCGCTTTTGTGTTTTCACTAATCATTGATCGCATTCTTATCAGAACCTGTTCTGTGAGTTTGGAGCTCCGATTGAACAAGAAATAGCAAGGTACTAAATAGTAGAGACATGTTTGTATGTAAAGGTAAGAGTTCTCCTTATCCTCTGGTATACACTGCAAGAAGAGCGTAAGAGATGTGTCAATCCCAAGATTATAATGAAACATTTAGGACCCTGCAAAGTTTTTAAAGGGGAAATGCTTACATTGACTATGTTGATCATATATCCCGGTAAGAACTCACTTAGAGTGGTTACACTCCTTTCAGAAAGTGTGGTAGGGGTAGAGTCCAACACGCAGATCATCCTGAGTATGGCACACCCATTATCCAACGCAGGCTTCAAAACCTACACCAAGAAGAACAAAATCTCCTTAAGTATATGCAGTGCTATTAAATGAGAATGTTATTATCCATTTAGATATAAGCATTATCAAAAGACAAACTTACTATTTGTTCGAGTAAAACTTTCTCTACAATCTGAAGGACAAGAGAACTATCACCCATTTCTGACAAACATGAGCACACAAGCTTTGTAACTTCTTTAAATGTGCCACAATATGTCTCCCGTTCATTACACTCTATCGATGACTGCAGTTTCTCTGCATGCACATAAAGCCACAAGGTAAGCTATCACAAAACATAAAAAGTATGATTATCTCTCAAATAAGCTCACACCAAAACAAATTACAAAAATGTAATAAAAAGTTCAAAAGTTTTTTCTTAAGCTCAAAAGAGAAAAAAAAAATCTTGCAGATACCTGGGACAACTTTGAAACGTGCAATTAAGGTGATAAGGAAGCTAAAATGATCTGTAATCTGGATATATCCAGCTCTATAGGCAGTGTGAAGAATTTCCACTATCCGATACAACACAGCTGGTTCAAGTTGTGGATCTGCAATTTACGTTGAGTCAGGTCAATTACCCTTTTCTTGCATTTTATTATAAACAGAAGCCACTTTTAATGTTGAATAAAAGCATCAGGAAATAAAAAGTGATACTCACATAAACAGCATGAAACTATTGCTTTCATCATAGGGGAGCTGAATTTGTCTGTGGTGAAGTAGTAAAGGAAACAGAGAGCCAGTTCTTGGGCTTCCCGAGGGAGACTTGCAAAAGGTCCACCAGGTACATCACCTGTACAATTTAAACGATGAAGAAACCAAGAAGCCCTATTTCAGTGTAGTGACACTAAGAATCTAATAACACGTTTTTTGTTTTGCAGCAAGAATTGCACCTTCTCCCTGACAAAGGCTGAAGAAGTTTCTGATGTCATCTTCACAGGTGGGGGAAGCATTCAGACACCCAACTCGCCCAAGGTCGAGTAAGAGTTGCAACACAACCTGAAGTTAATTTCAAAATAAGTATAAATGAGAAACGGAGAAGTGATCTTATTTGACCAAAAAAGGGTCCATGTACTAAAGATTTTTTTTGCCTTGAATGATCAAGGATTACTGGATTGAAAATGAACTGTATGTCATGTGTTAGCACCTGAGTAGATACGGGATGCTCATTACCCAACTGATTAAGCAGCGATGGAAGTTTGTTGACCCAAGCAACCTGGTAGTAATGTACCGTTGGATCACTTGCATTGGGATAAAGGATATCTCCATTCTGCAGATAAAGAAGTAGAATCAGAGTTTAATGTGAGTAAAAAGTTAGAATCGGGTTGAAACAGTCAGCCAATATCTGGACAGTATATATCATGAAAAAATTACTTACAGGGATAATCATGTCTCTAACAGTTGAAATGCAGGCTAATTTGAGTTTAGACTCTGGTTTGCAATCGCTGAAGGTAATAGTAAATGCCTGAAAATATATAAACGTAATACCAACAGTCATATATAAATATAGATGATGATACTGCTAGTGCTAGCTATCAAAGGAACTGAGCTAGTATATATTCTCCTGCCTAGCTGAAATTACTCTAAGAATCTTAGACGAACCTCCAGAAGATTATCTCTCCAATCACGGTCTACCCTCAGAATAAGTTTTGGAAGAAAGGGCAAGAGTGCAAGTAAAGTCTTTTCGTGAATATCTTTACGAAGCCTAATGCTCCTGGTGATCTGCAAAATAAATGTTCGCAAATCCCAGTGAGAATTTTTTTCCTCTTCTAGATTTGCAAGGAAATTAGCAGTTTATCAGATATAATGAAGATAGAGGGACGGAAAAAACATTACAAGTAAACAACTAATCAGCTTGCGTTGATATATTGATGTAAAGTATGAGAACTAACCTTGCCTAGTAGTGTATTCTCAATAAATTCCAGATATCTATTGGAAAGATCAGTAGGAAGGTGGCTCCATTCACTTACTTCCAAAAAGATTTCTGTCAATACACTGTTGAGTTTAAAGTACTTATCATCACCCTGTCAACAAACATTTTAACTAGTGTTAGGCAGTTTGATATAAAAATAAGCAAAGCATAACATATAATCATAGGAAGAATACAAACAACGGCGGGGGGAACTCTTGATAGAAGAGTAATATTATTTTACTAGGCAGGGATAACCACTATCAAAATAACTACTAAACCTAGGCTATTATTAATCATCTACTCTCTAGCGTTGTGATTCATACCTTTCCATAAAGATTGTTTTCTGGATCGAGGGGAAATGAACCAAGTAACTTTTTTAACAGCATCGATGCAATGTCCTGATCCAATATCATCAGAGTAACTTCTTCAGATGCAGGTCGCCATGCAGTCTGTCTTTGCTTGTGCCTACGAATGGAAAACTTGATTGCATAACCTATGCTGCGAAGTATATGTTGTATGCAATCAAATGAATGTGCATCGAATCCTCGCGGAGCATGAATCAATGGAATGAAATCTTGGAAACAATTGATTAAGACTGCAACAACCTCCTTCAATCTCTGATAGACATGGGCATAACCTGTAAGAATCCGTAGAAACTTGGTCAGGATACTGTAAACTTGTCAATATATATAGTTTAATGCCACGAGAAATTAATCAATGTGTACAATCATATCATCCAGAAAATCAAATCTAAGTGGCGACATTGCTACATCCAAAACCATAAGATTATAAATTGTGGGGAGAGACAACAGGAGAAAAACTTGAAGCCTATGGAATTTTAAATAAGCAACAGTTACTTATTTCTTCAAAGCTTTCCATAGACAACTAGAGAGGAAGAGTGGAAAGGAAAACGGACTAGTTGTACAGTTGCAAAGTGCATAAATTCAAGAAAACATGATACAAGCTATATACCAATAACTTATTGATGAGAAAAGAAGACAGATGACACATACGAACACAATCTTTTGTAGCATCTTGCTCATAGGTGAGTAGTGTTTCATTCTGTGAAGGTCCCTACAGAAGAAAATAAGGGCATGTACAAAGAAACAGTTAGAAAAGGGAAAACAGAGCACATTCCCAGAGTGGTTAGGCGAGTACTACAAATCAAAGACATCTTATTACATACACAAGGATCTCATAAGACAGTGCATTTATTCAAGGAAACTTGATGTCAGATGTTATCTATATTTAAAAATACAAGTCTCTCCGAGAGGTAGATATTTTATTATATGGTTCCCTCACATTTAAAGATATCACTAAATTATGTATAGTAGTTCTTCTAACAAGCTAGACACCAAAAGAACAACATCCCCAAAATTCGTCGTGGCATGTACGAAACAAGAATTTTGGAGTCATTCGGAGTGAAAGTGATTATATACCTTTTTTTGTGATTTGGTGTCGCTCTCATCACATGGCAAAACCGAGAGGCAATGTGACAACCCAGAAAGAGCCACCTTTAGCTTGCTTTTATCTTCCACATAAAAATGATTTTTCTGTATAATATCCTTGTAGTTTTCGAGAATCTGCATATAGTCGCAGATGAAATTTCAGGGGACATCTTGCAAGACTAATAGGTATAGACAGAAATACTACAGGCAGAAGTTGGAAATGTAACAGTCTCTGTCATTATCCAAAAAAACAAAGTAGACACCTTTTCAGCATCCAAGGAAAAGGTAGGCGGGTAGAACTCCACAACAAGGTGGAAAAATTTGAAAGCCATCAAACGAACATCAATAGCTGAATGAGCCATAGCGCTAAATATGTATGGCATCAAAAGTGACACCATAAGGCCCTGGTTATCCTGAATATATTCACACATCGAAACGGCATGTTAGATACAACAGTAAACTAGAAAAGACATGATCATATCAATATTTGCAAGTTTAAAAAGAGTATGCATAACCAGCAGACTAGAAACCATAATAATTTCAAATTCACATCTTGCAGCTGATAATATGAAAGGGGACTAACACAACAAACTAAGAGAAACCAATGTAAGCGGAACCAGTAAGAATAACGATGAAATAACAAGTAGAAAAAGAAACAATCCATACCTCTTTACAAAGAGGAAAGATGTCAATATCAAATAGTTGATAAAAAACATCTCTCACTAGCTTATCATCATCACTAATGCGTTCCCTGAGTTTCTGTATGATAGCATATTTATGTGACTGTAGCTCTTCTGGATGATTCTTGAAAAGGTCTTTGATACCATACAATGCATCTACACAGACAAAAACAAAAATTGATCCACATCATATTTTCCTCAACCGAAAAAAACATGAGCAAGAATAAAAAAAAGAAGTACCTTTGCGAACTTTGGCATTGTGATGAGAAGTCTGTGGCAGAAGTTCCTTCAAAGTCAAGCCTTTCTTACTTGTAGCTAAGCCACTCTTTTCAGCAGCCACACTTTGCTCAGGAAGTATAATTGCTGCAACATAAACAAAAGTAAATTCCAACCATAAGCAGAGAGGAGAGAAGAAGTTTGAATAGCAGAAGAAAGCAGATACCTTTGGATTTAATCTCAGTGTTGGTTGCATTCTTTGGTGGTGGTAATTTTCTCCCGAGCTTTCTCTTAATTTTCTGCCAAACAAAACAAAAATCCTTAGACCAATATATCAAACACGTGAAGAAGAAGATTCATGGAAGCTCGAAGAGAGGAACGCACCTTGAAATCAATTCCTTTCTTTTGCTGCTTCTTTGCAGGAGCCTTGGAGCGAACCATTTGTTATATATCTTATAGAGAGCTACGTACTAAAAACCCAGAAGCAATTCAAATTAGCTTCTCCTGGAGCTTAGAGATAAACAATCTCGCTGAAGTATAAACTCAATCAAGAAGATTCTCACAAATACCTAATAACGGAGACACAGGAGGTGGCGGAAGAACGGAAACAATCTCGCTGAAGTATAAACTCAATCAATACGGAGTTGGATTAAACCGGTTTAGATGCTTTAAATCAAATCGGCAAAACGACGCCATTTTGTGGTGGTGCTGAGGAAAAAAAGGAACCGGCAACAGATTTTAATTTTTAAGAGAGGAAAAAGCAAAACCACATAGGATTTAAGCTAAGATACCACTACGTCTTGAATGCTCATTGGTCCAAAATGAACAAAAAGAAGAAAAAAAATACTCTCTTAAAAATGCTCTTTTTTTTTCTAAGAATCAGTGGACTCTTAACCATTGGAAGAATTTTTTGCTAAATGTGTAAAGCCACATAGGATTTAAGGTCATTTGAATAAACAGATGGTGTGCAAAGTTTTTGATTTATCCAAAAAATTGCATCTAAAATTTTCAGATTGATGATTTAGAACTAGGTGATAATTAATTTTTTTCCGAACGCTTATTTCAAAGGAGTCCTCTCGAACTATCAGTATCAGCATAATGTTGTAATTTATGGGTAAATTAATTATTTATTAATGTGGTAATTTAGTTCGTGAATTTAATTCGTGAGGATTTATATATAGCATCAAACTACAAGATCAATGTCTGAGATTCATGAATTTTTATTTTTGATGAGATTCAAGAGAAACCAGTATAATGAATTGATTGATTTGCTTCTAATCAGTATTCACTTGGTGAATCTTTGTGCACATTCAATCCTTAGACGAGTTCATGGAATCCTTTTCTTCATCCACAAAATAAGGGTTGAATTGCTTTATGACATGCTCATAAACAGGTCTCTTGAAATATACAGCCTGTCAGAAAAAGAATGAATGAATGAGAAGGCCAACAAATTTCAAGCACACACAAACACAATAATAATTTAAAGCCAAAACCTATCACTCACATGTTCAATAACTTGTTCCGGTAGCATCCACGACCACACCTTAAACTCTGGTTTTGCAGTACCGTCTCCAAGGAGATTTATCTCTTCTTCCTTGCCCGTGAACTTAAAGAGAAACCTGTATTAGATAATCATCATGAAGAATTATTTAGATCCTTAAATTTGCAGCTTTAAGATACTTTTCACAGATATATGAGACTGTATGCTTAGTTGTTACCACTTCTGAGCTTGGCCTTTGTAACTTGTTCGCCATTTCCGGTTTAGTTTGTCCTTTACTTCTCGGGGAAAATCATAGGTCAGCCAGTTTGGTATCTAGAGACGTTTAAAATAGTCAAAAGCTCAGTTTGGTGATACACAGAGCAATTCAAACTCTAATCCAAAAACCATGGAAATGATGAAAGGAATCTTATTGAAATATAATTTACTATGAGAGAGAGATGTCAAAAGCGTGCCTCCGCAATGAATTCTGCCGAAGTAACCCCTGTTTCTTCTCTCAGTTCTCTAAAGGCAGCGTTCCTCAAATCTTCTCCCTCATCAGCACCACCCTGTAAAAGCAGATTTAATAAAAACCTATGGCCAAAATTGATACCCTAAAGGATCATAAACTGGTGAATCTACAGCCTAAGCTACTTCTCAGGATTGTCAATGCATTTGGTTTTTACTTTGTAATTTCAAATGAACAATTCCCTAAACTATGCAATTCAACACCTCTTTAGCAACAAAGGTAAAAACGATATCACTCAATACACTACAAAGGAGCTGTTGTTTTGGTGAGAAGTGAGAACTAAGCTCTCCAAAGCAATCAAAACTACTTAGACACCGAAAGCCTATATAATAAACCCATTTTGTAATAAAATAGAGCTTATGAGAGATTCACCTGAGGCATCTGCCATGTATCCGGAATGTGAATCTTTGACGCCGTAAAAATCTGCAAAACCAAAACCATTTCAAATCCAAATCAAGTGGACAAATTCTTCCAAATCACATAAAGCGATGAGAGAGGAAGGAGAAGAAGAAAGAAGTTACCTTTCTACATGGGCTAACGAGACAAATCCCAACATTCTTCCGGTAACCAACAGGCGGAGACTCAACTGTTCTTGCCGGCGACGATAAGGCAACGGATAAAACGACCAGTGGCTTTGGTGAAGATACAGAAAACTGTTTCAAGCATGAAAATTTCACAGGAAACGAAGAGAAATCTAGATGAACAGAGATTGCTGATTTCCCAATGAATCCAGAAGCCTTCACGGCCATGGCGCACGACGGCAACTTCTTAGGCGGCTGCCTCTCCTTCGTCCGGCTCAGAACAATCGGTGATTGGTTTCAATTTTCTCACTAGTGATAAAATATATTATTACGACACTACCCTTACCCGCTTAGACATTAAACGATATCGTTTCAGATCCCTAGGGTCAAAACTACGATAAAAAAAAGAGAAGTCAACGTGAATGCTTGTATTGGGCCCATTTCTCCCTTAACTCGTAACCCAAAAGGCCATTGAGCTATTGTCCCAAATAAAAGCCCAATTAATTATAACAAGAAAACGTAGAATTTAAATGATTGACACTTGCAAATAATATATTCCAAAAGTAACTTAAGGAAATAAAATGAACTCATACATTACTAAAAAATGCTTAAATTTATAAATGTTCTGATCTTCGCAATACTTAAAAAGTCACTTTTTCATGATAATGCAACATAAAATTTAACGGCAAATCAATATATATAATATCACAACGAGTTAATACTTAATACAGAAACAAATCAAATACAACCATTATCACAAATTATATCATTTTTGATCTTATGATATTAGTTACCAAAAAAAAAAATAGTTACTCCAACATTAATTACTCCATATTACTCTAATATCTTTACCAATCACACCCATAAGTATTCGTAATAATTCATTACCAAAACATTATACTTACAGTACCATACTTTCTATACTTTATCGTTATTAAAATAACTTTTCTACAAAGACTATATAGAAAAGATATCTTTATCTTTTTATATCTTTTCTACAAGTACTTTTATCTTTATATACACTTCTTCTATATAAAGGTCACGGAGAGTATTTTAAGATTCTCACTTTCTCTCTACCACCAAACCTCCCACACCACCGTCACCGGAGCTATGACCTCAAAAGACTGTGGCTCTCACGACAGCCACTCATCATGCAACCGTAAAATAGTGATCTGGACGATATCAATAATCCTCCTCTTAATCCTTGTCGTAATTCTCCTAGTTTGGGCAATCCTTCAACCATCGAAACCACGCTTCGTCCTCCAAGACGCCACCGTCTTCAACTTCAACGTCTCCGGCAATCCACCGAACCTCCTCACCTCAAATTTCCAATTCACTCTCTCCTCTCGTAACCCTAACGACAAGATCGGTATCTACTACGACCGTCTTGACGTCTACGCTTCTTACCGGAGCCAACAGATCACTTTGCCGAGTCCCATGCTTACCACTTATCAAGGACACAAAGAAGTCAACGTTTGGTCTCCTTTCGTCGGTGGATACTCCGTTCCTGTGGCTCCGTACAACGCTTTCTATCTCGATCAGGACCATTCAAGTGGCGCGATCATGTTGATGCTTCATCTCGACGGTCGAGTTCGTTGGAAAGTCGGATCCTTCATCACCGGAAAATATCATCTCCACGTTAGATGTCATGCGCTTATCAACTTCGGGAGTAGTGCTGCCGGAGTTATCGTCGGAAAGTACATGCTCACCGAAACTTGTAGTGTTAGTGTTTGACAAATTAAGAGGTACTTAACGGTGACGGTGGTATCGGTCACGGATTTTTTCATTATTAATAACGTAATATATTTTATATATAATCTCGTAGTAGTTAAGTTTTATAACTTTTTTTTTCCTACGTCATAGAGAAATAATATCAAGAATTGCAATCGGTTGCGTTATTGTTATGACGAGCTGTAAAAGATTCAAAGGAAACACTAAAATATAGTAAAAGACAAAAAAAAAGGTTTATTTTTATTTCAGTTGGTAACAATTTATGATGGATGATTCAATTAAAAACTGTTTTCTATATAATGATAATAATGTATATTCTCTTGTTTCATTGACTATGATTTTGTGCTGATCCAGAGTGACGACAATTGAATTTTAGAAATATCTGATCGGAACGGTAACCATTTGTACGGTGTCATTATCTATAGTATCTTGTCTTTTTTTCTTTTTCTAAAACAGAATCAAGACCCATTCTCATATAGTTTTTCAATTTCCCATTAAAGTTTAGATCTTAAAGTTGGCTCTTTACAACAGTTCAGTACATTCAAAGGAAAAACTCTTGATCAAATCTATATTCCTAATATATTGGTTAGTTTGTCTCCTAAATATTCTTGGATCTTGAAATGATAAAAAGTAGAATCATGTTGCTTATTTTACAAGAAATAGGGTATTTTTCTCCAACGTTCGAATCCCACGAATATTCTATATTATGTATTTTTTGGGTTAATAATGAAGTCATCTTATAACCAACTGCTTCGACTAATTTTGCCTCTTTTGTTAAGAGATTTGTAGGCGTAATTCTCAATCTGGAATCCACTTTCTCCAAGAGAGAAAACTTGCGAAATGATTCATTACATGTGCTATTGTTATTATATTCGATATGTATATGTATTTCAGAAAGAAGTCCAATGTGAGAACATTCAAAATGTACATAAGAGCGAGGTCCAATTTGAGCATAACGTACGCAATTTGTTCGTTAGATTCGTCACCAACAAATATTTGATGTGTTTGTGAACGATTTTTTATGCAATTTTTTAATCTTAGTCCCATTTATCTACTAACTCCCACGTGTTTTGTTTCCTTTGTACATATACACGCTGCCGAATCCAGTTTGTATATAAACATAATTTTAATTGAAAATCTTCGAAACATTGTACTGAAAATTTGCCATACGTAATCTAGGTAATTGATCAGCATGATGAGAAACTTTACGCCCATCAATCCATGAATATACAATCCTAGTTTGGAACCGAAGTTATACTGTAAAAAAGCAGATGATAAAAACACACAATTGTCTACATAACCTTCCCTTTTTGCCTTTTTGAAGTCATACATTTTATTAAGCGTGTAAATGATCAAGACTTGAATATATACATAAAGATTCGATTTTGTTCATCTAGAGAAATTCATAACCAAAACATAGAATAAACATTCATAACCAAAGGATAACGTAAGTAAAATGAATCATGGAGTTGTATCATTGGTCCACTGGTTAACACGATACAGTTTCGACTTTCGAGTCGTATTGTATTCCAGATTTTAACAATGATTAACAACACAAAATTATGGTGACAACCACCAAATTAGAATTAGTAATAGATTACATGAAAAGTATACCCTATATGTTACTTCCTTAGATATATGTCCATTTAAACTTTAGTGGACATCTATTCAACGCAATTTCTCAATAATTTATTCGGATGAATATCGGAATTGAGTAGATAGGGATCGGTCGTCGGTTCCTCCATTTTCAAAACCCTAAGAACAACCAAAGTCTTCATCATTTATTTGTCCAATTCCAATGATCTATTTCGTCCAAACGGCTAAGATTGAAGGAGTCTTCGTGAAATATTTGTTGTCTAATTTAGTTTAATGTTTTATCACCACACACATTGACACCGCATTAAACTCTAACAAGTTTTTCAAACACGTTTGTTCATCACCAGGTTTTTCTTTAAAATTATTGTGTATTACTTATCATATACAATGAAAATTATTGTTATACCGTATAACACATAAAAATTTCTTAAACTACATTGACTACTTTAATAAATAAATAAAACACATTACATCTCATATTATAAGAATACTTTTTTTAGTTGTTACATTTGTTTTTATAAATCCTCCATAGTTGTTTTAAAGTTTAATATGATTGAGTTGCGATCTAGTATTATTATTCTTTATTAAATATGCTTGACCTTTCTCATTGAAGAAAGATGTAAACATTTGAAAGCATGGCTTCACCTAATCTTCCTTTCAATTACAGGTCACATCATCCAACTCTAAACACCAACCTCCCTTAGTTTTCCTTGCTTTTAGCATTATAACATTAACAAGTCTTTGCAATGTTTAATTTTCTTTGAATTTGAGAAATCTTTCACATTAAACATTTTCATTAATTGATAATTAATTAAATAACCTTTATCAGTAGAACTGTTCTCATAGTTATAAAATAAACATTTGGAAAACCCCACCTCAGTTTCAACTTGCAACCTATAGATCAAAGTTATTTCATTTCATCATGTTATATATATAATGTCGAAATTCTTGACCGGGACTGGTTTGTCTTTTTCTAACTTTGTATAGGCTTATTGATATTTTGGCCACATTTTCTATTTTTGTTCTCAAAAGTCTTTCGTCAAGTTTAAGAAACAATGGCTATATTAGAGCAGTCGCTTTTGGGGAAGTTTCTCGGAAGCTTAGTTACATTGTAAAAATGACTATTCACAATTCACAAACTAACTACCGCACTAAGTATCATCACATTCTCACATGTCTTATATAATAAAAGAATATATAAATAAATATCTACATATGGATATTCTTGTATGCGATCGGCACTAACCTCATTAATCACCAAATCATGTATATATGGATTCAAGAAATAATCTCATTAAGCTTAACCAAAGTATACATAGTCAAATTGAAGAAGAAACCATATAGTAAAATTTAAGAAACAATCTTTAATGTATATCAAACTGTTAATCCTAAATATCTAATAACAATCTCGCAAGTAACCTCTACTTAAATCAAATTTTCATCGAACAATATTAAACCGACGCGTCACCTTTGACTTTGAAAAAACAAAACCGCGTCAAATTAAATCGTTTTATCTAATACACGTTATCTCTACAGTGTATATATATTACGGCCTCTTCTTCTTCACTTCAAATCATATTTACTTTTTCAAAATCTTATCACAAACCAAAAAAAACTTTCTTTCAAAATCGTTCTCTGAGGCATTTTAACGAACAGATGGCGGACTTAAACGGTGCGTATTACGGACCATCGATTCCACCGCCGAAGAAAGTCTCTCACAGCCACGGCAGACGCGGCGGTGGATGCGGTTGTTTAGGTGACTGTCTTGGCTGCTGCGGCTGCTGTATCTTAAGCGTCATCTTCAACATCCTCATAACCATAGCCGTCTTATTAGGCATAGCTGCTCTAATCATCTGGCTCATTTTCAGACCCAACGCTATCAAATTCCACGTCACCGACGCTAAACTCACCGAATTCACACTCGACCCAACCAACAACCTCCGATACAATCTCGATCTCAATTTCACAATCCGTAACCCTAACCGCCGGATCGGTGTTTACTATGATGAAATCGAAGTCAGAGGATACTACGGTGATCAGCGATTCGGTATGAGTAACAACATCTCGAAGTTTTACCAGGGACATAAGAACACGACGGTGGTTGGAACTAAACTCGTGGGACAGCAATTGGTGCTGCTTGACGGCGGAGAGAGGAAGGATTTGAACGAGGATGTGAATTCTCAGATCTATAGGATCGATGCCAAGCTGAGACTTAAGATTAGGTTTAAGTTTGGGTTGATCAAGTCGTGGAGGTTCAAGCCCAAGATCAAGTGCGATCTCAAGGTTCCTCTTACCTCTAATTCAACCAGCGGGTTTGTTTTTCAGCCGACCAAGTGTGACGTTGACTTTTGATTGCTAGTCAAGAGTCAATGCTATTATAGTCTTCTTCGAGTTCATCATATTACACTTGTTTATTGATTCTTATTTTAGATTGTTTTGCTTTATTATCTTCCATACATATCGTTGGAGAGAGATATTTTTCTTATGTAATGTTTTATTGTATGGTTCCATGTAAATAAATAATCACATTTTGTTTAATGCTAATAACTATACAATTAGCATTATGATTGTCTCATGAAGCATTGATCCAAGTATCAAAAATGCGGAATCTTCTGCTTTCCCACTGATCCATTTTGTGTTTGTAGAATGAGAACAAGCAACATTGTACCCATGGAGGATTTCTTGGCACTTTCTCCATCTCTTCACCTCCCAACAATCTATTCAGCTTCTTGACTAGAGCCTCTTCATCAGATTCGTCACACCCGAAAAACTTTTCCTGTAAAAAGATATACAGATATAAGTATTAGACAATCCTTCAATGAACACTAATAATTAATCGTGTTTTACTTACCCCTTCATCAGCATATAGAGAAGCATGGATTCTGGCGGTTGCATCTTCTAGTATAGCTACCAATTTGATATTTCCGTTGATATCACGGAGTTTTCTGACGTCTCGGGGATACACTTGTATGAACCGAACAACACACCTGAATTTAGCAGTCACCTGCATAATAAGCATCAGTAAAACATCAATTCAAGAAAGTTTTCACTATACTCTTTTCCTACAACTTATGATAAATCCAAGGTTTTTGGATACATTACATTGTGATAGGTCAGGATGTCCATCAGAGAAACAAATGGAGCATCGTCATGGGCAACCCCTAGAAAAGATTAAACCATAAGTATTATATTAAACGTTATGTCAAATTTCCACAATTCCAAACAATTAGCTGGTTATTACCTGTGATTTCAGAATGTGAACGACTAATGCAACGCGCGATTGGGTTCCATCTCGGTGAAAACTTCTCCCCACACATTCTGAAATGGTAAGAAAGTGTGTTTTAAACTGAAGAACAAACGGACGAAGCAGAACATCAACTCACAGGATAAGAAAAGGTGTCAGCAGAAACCTTTGAGGACTAAAGGCTTCCATCTCTCTGCTCATTGTGTACTGCATCTTTGTAGAGGGAGTAAAAGTGGCGTTCCATAATCCCATATTTACTTGAAAGAAAAGGTTCAGAAGCTTCACGTGTTGACCAGGTTGAAGACAGTGAATGGCCTGCTTCTCACTAACTCTATCTACTATGATCCTCAAAACGGAACCAAAAGTAGGAAACTTACGTAACATGTATGTAGGCAACATCTCGGGTTCTACACATAAAGGAAGCCTTTCTGACCTATTATGATTGCAAACAAAAACAGAGTGAGATGAGTAACACGTTTGGGATATATGACCAAAATCTAGTAAATGAATATAAGACGCATAAGAGAAACTTATTTTTACTCGTTGTATTTTGGTTGAGGAAATTCAGACTTACTTAACCAAGATGTTGCAGGGTGGCATCTCAGTTCCATCCCAAACAAAGAGGTACCATCTATCTTTATAGACCTTGGAAATGTGAACAATCTTCAAAGGAAACAAACAATGAGAAACAATGTCAAAGACATAGCAGACCATAAAAGACACTTACAGTTCCATAAATACAAATGAACATGAAAAGTAAAACCAAAACATATTCTTTTAAGGAATGATCAATCTACCTGGCAAGATAGGTTTGAACATTCGCCTTCTTTGATATCTTTCAGGGATGTGAAACAGCATGACCCTATCATAAAACAAAACAAAACAAAACCTCACAACAATCGCAACTTACCACCAAGACATAGAACACATTAGAGATAAAGTACGAAGCAAACATTTGCATATAGAGATTTCAGTGAATAAGTAGAATTCATTAGAAATGATATTGCATCATAATTACCATCTTCAAACTTGTACGTGATCATCCATTCTCTCAGATTCGATAAGAAGTTCTTATCCTGTTCTCTCATCAGGAATTTAGGTGAGGACTGGTAAGGTATAGAATCCACGCTATGTTTCCCATTGAATAAAGCAAAAGACGAAGAGGTTGTTTCATTGCAGAGAGCTGTGATTTTCCGGTTAATCAGCACAATCTGAGTTTAAACCCAGAAGAAAACTGTTTAACAACAAAATCAGCAAAAGCCACGAAGAATTGATCTTCTCATATCAGAGGAATAGTGTGTCAACCTTTACACGTGAAAGTAAGATGATATCTCCGATCGATTCAACACGAGGAAGGTCTCGAATGGTACGAGCGACGAACTTAACGGGAAGGCCAGATCCCGAATACCATGGATCAACGATTTTGAGCGTACATGAACAATCTGCGACAAATTTCGAGCAGTCGGAAGTATGAAAAAACGAAGCTATGATGAAATGAAATAGCAAAAAAGGATTTTGGGAGAGGATCACGATACCAGAGCCATTGGAGAATCCTAGCTCAACGATGACTCCAATGAGGTTAACATGAAGATGCAATGCTTTGAAAGCGTCTTGAATTCTCAGGAATTTGTAGTCATCTCTTCTCTCCTCCTCCATGTCTCTGATCGTTGGGGTTTTGCAAGGGTTTGAAGGAAATCGACAACGGCGATGGATGCGATGACTCGGCCGGTGCCACTCCGGTGAATCTTGCTGAGTCGTTTAGGAGCTCTCGTAACTCAAATGGGTCTTAAAGGCCCAATAATAATGATTAATGGGCCGCCGCTACCAAGTTGCTCATTAAGAAGAAAAAAAAAATCTATGATATGAGTTTCATACAATTGGATGTTTGGAGGTTTTCGTAACTTAAATGGGTCTTAAAAGCTCAATAAGAGTGATTACTTTACTAGGCCCTCAGCTGAAATTCTGGCTATGCAAAGTAAAATTTCTTAAACATTATAATAATCTTTTTTCGAAATTACTAACTAATTGTATAGTTTCTTTGGGTATAGAAATATATATTTTTTTGTCTAAAACAATCCTTTTTAGAATTACTAATCTATTGAATGATTTTTTTATATAATATGTTTACATATGAGTCGTGACAAAATCTTTAATCAATATTGTATCATTTTCTTGCGATGTTTTTGCATATGTCAAAATCTGTATCAAGAAATATGACATTGATCATTTTAGTTAGCAACTTTAAAACTAACTTTTATATAATAATATGGTTCGAAAGAAAATTAGCAAGAAGATGGAAGATAATTAGAAGCAATGAAGTATCTTAAACTTGTTAATGAAATTATAAAAACAACGAAGTATCTTTCGTTTTATTAACCAATAATTAAATCTAAGTGATCAAAGATAGATGGTATGCGTTTTCTTTCTAATTTTATATGTATCACCAGCTCATACAATCTCTCTGATCATCGTGATATCTTAACGAAAGCGACTTCGATATACTTATTTTAAGGTCTTTCGATCTTGTTTAATAATTAGTAACATATAAATATTGACATTATTCGTAACCTAAAATCCAACATAAGTTCGACAGTTATGCAAACCATAAGTTTAGATACTTGATGTTGGCAAAAAAAAAAAAATGGCAGCATCCAAGCCTTGGATTCCAAGTCTTTCATAAGAAATCTTTACGAGGATACATACATTATCACTGTCTAATTATGAATTTATGATTTTGAGTTATGACTTATGTCTTACTTGGTTAAAACAAAATCATCCGTGGACTAGCCTACTTGAAAAACTAAGGTAGAAAGGTATAGGATTCAATCTGTATTGTTAACCTATAATTGTACTCTAATGGTTTGCGTTGCTTTGGTCTTCAAGTAAAAGAAGCATCATCCAAATTAATTTGATGCGACGTAAAAAAGGGTTTAGTCAAAGGATGCGATGTAAGGATCATCCAAATTAGTTGTATGATTACATCAGCTAACAGCTGTTTATCTATTCAACAATTAATAAATATATGTGGAAACTAAAATATATATCCTTTTACTAATGAAAAAAATCTATCCTTGCACTACGTAAATACGTAATTGTAGATGGGTTTTTCGTAAATAATGGTGATCTAATACTAATTTTTCATATCCGTTATGCATTGTCGGTTTATATACATACATACACATAAATATTTGGTGACAAAAAATATAAGTGTGACAAACCATAAATATATTATTATTTACAATGTAGGTGTGAAATGTGATCAAGGGACTATTGCTTTAGAGGGTGGAAATTTGATAAAGACGTGAAGAACTAGATTAGAGTGATTACGAGACACCTCACCAGACTCTAAATCAATTATAGAAATAAAATTGATAATATGGTTTCTATTCCGAGTACTCTGATTAGCCAAAAAAAGAAAGAAAACATACAGTATTAGTCTAATATAATCTGTAGTCGAGATTTTTCGATTATGGGTCATTGAAGCTTGGAGTTCCGGAATGTCTTGCGACTTTTGTTAGTGATCACGCTTCTCAATCATTCCAACTTTTCCTGACATTTTCTTCGTAATCAAATTAATAGTATATGGTTCCAGTGCAAATCTAAACTTTCTTCTTGACTCCAAGTTTCAAAACCGCAAATGAAAAGAATCGAAAAATCCCAAAGTTTGTTTTAACTTATTATTTGACTATCCATTATCTATCTAGACCAAAATTGTTAAAAAGGAACCAAATCGAAACCAAATCAGATCACTGAGACAACTAGCTATAACTTATAAATATAAATGTCTAAACCTCGATTAGAAAACTAACCACCTCTTTCTTCTTCGTGTGGTTGTCAAATCTACAACGTGTACCGTAGATTAATATATTAAATGAGCAAATTACATTGACTTCTTTTCTAAGAGTTTGATGATCACTGGAAAAGTGAATACTTTCTGTCGTAGAATTATGTTACTCTGCTACACACAAGAAGTTTTTCTTAATTATTATTACGGTACAAGTTTTACGCTCTGGATCGCAAAAATAGTAAGTTTTAGGTCATCTAATTTTTTGTCAAAAAAAAAAGAAGGTTATCTAATTTAATACTTCGGATGGACATTATTGGAAAAGTGAAATGTTCAAATGAAAACATGATCCATGAATCTGGTTGTATTGAACCAAAATCTGATACATATAGTTTTAGTAAGATAGACACTAGCTAATAGTTTGAGAAAAATTGAATTGTTCAAAGAAAAACATGATCCATGAATCCAGTTAGTCGTGAACTAATCAGATAACACAATCTGAACAGATCTTCCAACCTGTGTTAGATCTAATCTAATCTTTCCACACAAAAATAAATAAGTATTAGAAGATCATATTATAAATCGCGGCCGTATACAGACATAAAATGACTTTTCAAACAAATCTATTATAATACAATCTTAATTTGTAATAACACCATATTATAATAAAAATGTTATATAGAAAGTTTGCTGTATAAATAAGATATAAATATATGTAAGCCGTGTTTTAGCTAGTTTTAGAGAGTATCCATGGAATATTCAAACTACAAATTAAATAATACAAAAAAAGTTAGTAACTTAATTCTTCGCAAGATGAGAACACAAAATAAAATAAAATATAGATAGAATAGTAGTAATAATTAATAAAAGGGGGCAGGGCATGGGAATCGCATTTGCATTTATATTCTCCCACTTCTCCTCTATATATATATATAAATACTAACACAATTCCAAAGTGTGGTCTCATTCATCATAATAATCATAGAATTTTCAACTTTTTAAGCTCTAGATAGAGAGAGAGAGAGAGAGAGACAAAGTAACAAAGAGAAAGAGAGAGAAATATGGAAGAGACAAAATCGAGATTCAAGAGGATCTGTGTCTTCTGTGGAAGCAGTTCCGGCAAAAAACCTTCATACCAAGAAGCTGCCATTCAATTGGGTAACGAGTTGGTAAGTTCTCTCTTCAACTTTTTCTCTACTCACTAACATATATATGTATATTTAATAGTTTATATATTACATTCATTTTCACTACTCAACACAAAAGTAACTTATTAATCATCTTGTTGTGTCATTTGTAAATACTTCGCTTTTTTAGATTTCTCGTTTTGGATAGTTTGTTTGATACAAAAGGCTGATTGATTCAAAACTTTATGATGGTATATAATATGAACTCAAAAATGAAGATTTGATTTGAGATACGAATTCAGAATCTTCTTTGAAACATTGGCTATTATGTGGTTTTGATTGTGTGTTGCAACGAACAATGATGAATCTACCAAACGTGTGGATGCTGATTTTCAATTTTTTACTTTGTGAAATCGAATTTGTGTTATGGTTTAATGTTATTGGCATGAGAGAGAGGGATGAGAAAATAGTGATTTCTACTATGCTTAGCTGTAACCCGCCTGTCACTCGAGCAGCACTCTTGCATGACCTCTTTTTTTTAGATAATTTTTTGTATTTTCAGTGATTTACATTATTACACACATATATCTTGTTTTTTCCATGAGTCTGAGGTTTCATATGATTTTTCTTAAACCTAAAACTTAAGTTTCCAAGTATAAACCAATGATTTTGTTTACGGGAAAGATAAATAATAATGACAGTTTTTGTATTGCCTCGAGGGGCAATGAAAACCAACAAAAATGTTCGTTGGAAGAATAATGACTCTATGTACAAAGCGTGTGTTGTGGGGTGTACTTCTCTTCAAACGACACTAAATTGTTTGAATAAATAAAATAATTTGAAGAACCCTCTTCTGATTGATCTGTAGGTAATAATAATAGTATTAATAGGATGGTGACAATTGAAATTAGGATTGATGATGATGATGATGAGCTATTTTTTTGTTTTTCCTTTTCTCTTAATTGAGATTTGATATTTGATGTGGTTGCTTCTTTTTGGGGTCGATTGTGGATTTGGGTTTGTGACACGTGTTCATTTTCATCATGAAAACTCTGTTATCATAAATAATGCAATATAATAATAATAATAATGAAAGAAATTGATGGTGGAAATGTGGTTGAAGGTGGAGAGAAGGATTGATTTGGTATACGGAGGTGGTAGCGTGGGGCTTATGGGTCTCGTCTCTCAAGCTGTTCATCATGGTGGTCGCCATGTTCTAGGGTTTGTTCTCTCTCTCTTTCTATGTATCTATTTATATGATGATGTATTTGCTAGGGAAGTAAGCTATAAATCATCATTGTGTTTCAAACATTTGACCGTTGATTATGACTATCTACATGATGGCTATTAACCTATTGTTTTTGTCGCATAGAATTTGATAAGTTGATTAATCTTCTTTGGTTATATGAAGAGATACTTGAGTTTCATTAGAGAGGTAACATAACAACGACAAAAAAGGATCTGTGCATGTTTCCTTTGTCCAAAACTGTCTCTTTGCTTTTTAAATTATTTTACTAAACTCAAGCTACAACTAGTTTTATTATCTGTGTTTGTTTGTTCTATCAGAGAATCTCGTTTCAATGACCTATCTATACCAAAATAGCCAATTTTCATATTTCTTTCTAGTTAATTGTAGATTGAAATCCATACCAGTTTTGTTTTATATACATCATTCTTAACCGGTATATTCACTTATCTCTTGTAGGGTCATTCCAAAAACCTTGATGCCAAGAGAGGTATGCACCAAATAAAGCTCTATTGAATGAAATATCAATTTTGTTGGACTTGGTATTATATATATAGTATTATTGAGATAGAAATTGCCTTGTAATGATCTACATAAAATAGTGGTAGGACCAAAAAAGGAATGATTGAGACTTGGAGCGTTTTTTGGTTTCCTTCACGATACATCTCCTTGACCAACTAATATTTTTATATGTTAAACCCACAATAAAAAGACCATGCAATATAATATGTAAGATGTTTTGCGGTGTTCACATTTTAGAGGCAATAATAAATAAAGATACCTAAAAGTTATGTTAATAATAATTTGTAGATAACTGGTGAGACCATCGGAGAAGTTAAAGCCGTGGCCGATATGCATCAAAGGAAAGCTGAAATGGCTCGCCAAGCCGACGCATTCATTGCCCTTCCTGGTTTGTAATCCAATTCTTTATATGTAATAAAAGTATAAAACTCATTTCCTTTAGAAAAATGGATAAGATCTAAATATGTCGAATGAATCTATTGGTAAATTGTTAGGTGGGTATGGTACGTTAGAAGAATTGCTGGAAGTCATTACATGGGCTCAACTCGGTATCCACCGTAAGCCGGTACGTAATCAGGGAAATTAAAAAATTTCGTTTAACTTTTACGGATTATATAATTCATTTTAAAGTATGATATATGAGCTTACATTATTGTTATGAGTTACGACCGGAATATGCGTGTTGGATATATTTTTCTCATATTTAAAACCTTAAAAAGAATTTATATTCATATAATGTGTGGTTTAATTTGACTGAATGAAGAAGATACAAATGGTTGCATATGTTACGTCGGAATAATCACATGGAACAAGATTCCTTTTGGGATTCTTTATACCTCTTAAACTTTTTTGGTACTATTCTCATTTTAAATTAAAATGTACATATTCTAAGAGCATGTAATATTATGATATATGCATTGAATATAAAAAACGATGTGTTGTCACGACGTACGACTACATAACCCCTGATTGTGAGACCGGAAGCTTCCCATGTCGTAATCTTTCTTTTATACTATTTAAAGATATTTGGTTTCTAACATTATTTTTGGTCAATAATTTTTGACAGGTGGGTCTTCTTAACGTGGATGGTTACTACAACTCGCTGTTAACGTTTATTGATAAGGCTGTGGACGAAGGATTTATATCCCCAATGGCTCGTCGAATCATCGTCTCAGCTCCAAACGCTAAAGAGTTGGTTCGACAACTCGAGGTATATTTCGAGCCTCATATTCGTGCCAATATAAGACATTCGATACATGGTTCATTTGTTGATGGTACGTACTCTAAAAATGATGTTATAGGAATATGAACCGGAGTTTGATGAGATAACATCAAAATTGGTTTGGGATGAAGTGGACCGGATAAGTTATGTACCGGGTTCGGAGGTAGCTACCGCTACGTAAGGATGTATTATGGGGAGTTTATTTTTTGGTAAAAGCAGTGTACAGCGGAAATTAAGTTGTTTAACATCAGAAGGTAAGGGCGGAAAGAAGACAAAAGAAAGTATTGGGGTCGTTTTGATAAACATTATTTTGTAGGGGTGGTTTAAATGTGTGAAGTGGATAAACCATGTGGGTAACTGCTAACCGCGTATATACCAAACCCTATCACTCCCCACTTGTCTTTGTACATTTTGGTTTAATGGAAAAAAAGGATAGGGCTATTTTCAAGAAATGACAAAACGATCCTTTTCTTTTGGTTATTTTCTGATTTTATCCATAACTTCTAGTTTTTAACTTTTTTCTCGTGTCAAAGGTATCAGATTTTTATTTAACCAGAAAATTATCATGTACGATATTTTTTAATTAATCCGAGTGGAGAATATTCCGAGTAATACCACAACATAATTTTGTTGTCGGCTACAGATGGAGATTAGCTTAATGAGCACTCAAGTTTATTAAACAAATCAATCAGATAGTTATCTAATTCCAGGGAGCTGTGACCTCACATGATATTTTTCTAATTTATTTTTTGCAATGGTCAAAATACTCTGCCTCTTTGCATTATTATAAACTATTTACACAAGTGAAAGACATAAATATTGGCAAAAGAAAAGAAGGATTTCTTTATTTTTGATTCAATTTAAGGAGAATCACATAGCAGAAACAGGAGAAAGATGAGATAGATACAAAGGTTCTTTGGCTAAAAATAACAACTCTGCTCCAACTTTGAAAAGACGAATAAAACAACTCTGATTGCTAATTTTCACCAAACATGTGTTCAATCTTAGCCTCTAGATAGCTGAAAAGTATTCTTTGCTGAGCTTGGGGTCAGGTTTCATTGATTTCTCCCCTGGCTTCCATCCCGCAGGGCACACTTCATCCGGGTTTTCTTGAACATACTGTAATGCCTGCAAGACAACATCACAAGAAGCAACAAATAACGCATCTAAACCCTAAACCTCAAAAACAAATCTCTCTTTATCTATCTATCTCAATGATGTGATTTTTCTCTTTATTACCTGGAGGGTTCTCATTGTCTCATCAACACTTCGGCCAATACCGAGGTTGTTGATGGTGGAATGCTGAATGACTCCTTCCTTGTCTATGATGAAAAGCCCTCTCAGTGCAATGCCCTGTACTTATATATTAGCAAAATGCTTTGATTCAAAGTGGCTATACGTTACTTGAAAGAACACAAGTGGATTGGACTCAATGCAAGTATGATGCAACTATGTCAGAAGAAATCGTTTACCTGATCAGGGATGAGCACTCCAAACGATTTTGAAATGGATTTAGTGATATCCGAAACAAGAGGATAATTCAGATCACCGAGCCCTCCCGACTTTCTGTCTGTTTGGACCCACGCAAGATGCGAGAACTACATGAACATGGAATCAAACGTTCCATTATCCAAAAGAAAACGTTCCATTCGATTATCAGACTGCCACTTGCCAAGGTTCTGAGTACATCAAATACTTGAAACCATTTTTCAAAATGCTGAGACCAGAATGTTCTTTCTTGGTTCAGGTGGAGAAATAAAAATTTGACTTACCACACTGTCGACAGAGACCCCTAATACTTCGGTGTTTAGCTTCTCAAATTCTTCATAACGGTCACTGAAGGCAGTAATCTCTAGAATAAGCAAAGAAAAATTGGAAATTTCAGTGACTATGAGGGCGAGAGTTTCAGTTTTGAAGCTATTTCCTTAGCAGAATACTAACCAGTGGGGCAGACAAAAGTGAAGTCCAAAGGGTAGAAGAATAGAATAACATACTTTTTGCCAATGTACTCAGAGAGCTTCACCTGAAACCATGATTCATAGGTCGATTACTATCAGAACATTGCTCTACTGCATTGACCTTAGCTTATGACACTTAACTAACTAACATGTTAAATAAGGTTTGAATGGAATGAAAGTACCTTTATGAACTCTTGATCAAAAACTGCCTCAGCTTCAAAATCAGGCGCCTTATTACCGACCAGTGGTAAATCATCCTGCATTCATAAAACATATAAACACTAGTCAGTCATCGATCATCGAATTGTTTAACCACACAAAATGTTCTTTAACTGGTGTTCACTATCTATGCAGGGCTCAAAAGATTTCTGTGTATGAGCCAAATGTGAATCATATTAATTAATTTCAGATCATTTCCTCCCATCCCTAATTAAACCCGAAAGAAGGGTAACAAAAATGTCGCTCAATTCAAATCGCAGAACTCTAAAAAGTTTAAAGTTTAGTCTTTTATCCAATGATCTCAAAACCCTTAAGAGATAAGAAGCAGGAAAATAGTACGGATCCCATTATAACAAGCTAACGAATTCATACAACAATCATAGTGAATGAGAAGATGGAGCAAATACAAGAAATTTATGGCATTGCGAGTCAACTTACAGCCTGAGCCTTGACGGCGAAGTTCCGGCGTGAGGCGGAGCGGTTGGTGGTGAGGGAACCGAGACTGGAGAACCCGGAACAGAGAGAAGAGGATGATGCCGAGGAAGAGGGTATGATTCTGGGGAAAGAGACGGTAGGAGATAAAAGAGAAGACTTGGAGGGAAGAAGAACCCTAGAGGAAGAGAGTAGGGTGGTGGAAGAAGAAGAAGCTATAGACGCCATTGACATTGACTCTGTTCTCTCTCTCTATCTCTCTGTGATTGGTTACTTAAAAAAGAGGTCTTGTGGTTTGGTTTGAGGATGAGGTGGATAAACGTGAGGGCGTGAGAGAGACGAATCGGATAGAGAAACCAAATAGCTGCTCTTCTAGATTTTTCAGACAAGAAGAAAGAAGTGGAATGTTCGATGAACCGGAACGACACCGTGTTGATGATCATACTTTGATAATTAAATCAAAATCTATTTTTAGGCTGGTTGGATTTCCGAATATATTTCCATCTAATCTTCACATCAAAAATAGTAATCAATCCTTAAATTTTGTAATTTGCCTACTATCTTCCATTCCAATCATAATAATTAAGAAAATACAAATAAAGTAAACGTATCTCTTTACTAATTAATACAACACAAGATAGTGACAAATGTACATATCATAGAGATCAATAATTGGACCTCCTTCCTTACTTTAAACACTCGCAAAACCCAATCAGCCACAAACTCACAAACAAACCAAACAAAAAAAAAGAAGAAGAAAGACTATGGAGATTCCGCCGTCACAATCTCCGGCGACTCAACTCCGCCGTACAAAATCCATATCCAACATGACGACTCTAACTCCTCCAGAAGTTCCTTTCGACATAGCTTCAACGCCGCCGTCTTCGTTCGATTACGAGCTCATCTCCGTAAAACCATCCTCTTTCGTAGCTTACACTTCTCTCAGAGATATCATCTCTTCTCCGATTAACTCTTCACTCAATTTACCGTCGATCAACGGTAGCTGCTCTCCTGTTATATCCACCGCCGCCGGAGATATCTCGATTCGTAACCGTCTCGTTAAGCAAGCTGCTTTGTCTTATCTTCAACCAACGGTGCTTACTTCGTCAGATGATTCTGCTGGTTCTCAATTCTTCCGCCGCGTTTGGCTTCACTTATCCGCCGGGTTTCAGTTCTTGCGACGTGTGTTTGATTGGATTTTTCAATCGTTTCGTGTTCCTTTGATTGTCAAATAAACTTTGATTTGGTGAGAAAATTGGATTTTTCATGAATTGAATTGTATACAATAAAGTGTTACAATATTCAAAACATATCAAAGGAAAAATCTTTTTTTTTTTGTTCGTCTGTGGTCAATTTGAAGTCATGTGAAACTCCGGTTAACCGGCGGTTTAAAAACCCGGTTATTGAGATTGTGGCTTAGAGTAGTATAGCAGGCACCTTCTAACGGAGAAACATTAAAGAAGTTCTTGTTTGTTGTTGATCTTTTGACTTTGATTGGTTTTTATTCTGTAGACAAAGGAAGTGATGGATTTGGTGAGAGTGCTCTGATGCAGTAAAGCTTGAGGATGTATATGTTTGTTTTGAATACCTTATAGATGGTGAATTGTTGTTGCAATTGCTTGAAGATTTGGAGGCTCCAGTGGAAGATACATTGCAGTAGTTGAGCAATTACTAAATGTCCTCTTATCTTTAAGACAGAGATTCCTTGATCGATGTCAGATTCATGTTTTGACATGTATGGACATAGTAGCTTCTCGTAGACATAGCTAAGTCCCTGTTAGAAACCAAGAGAAGAAGATTGGTCGTTTTGTGAATCTAAGAATGAGAATGAATTCTCATTAGATTTTTATTGCATTGTACTGTAGTTAGTACCTGTGATTTCGGGTAACATAAGTAGATGAGAAGAGCGATTTTGATCTCTCCGTAGAGTGGTAACCTGCGGATAGATGAGATGAATCAGAAGGTTTCATACAATAAAGAAGCATATGATGGAGATTTGAAGTTTGACATATAAGTACTAACCATGATACAATGATGTCTCCTATCCTTTCGAAAACAGTAAGAAGAGCCACCAAGATCCTACAAATCAAATTCGGATTTTTGATAAGATGGTTATGAGAATAAGATACCCTTATCCAAAAAAGGAATCTTCTTTATTAACAATTAGTAAGCTTTACCAATATTGGCACCAGTATCTAAGTTCGTGAATCTCAAGCTTTTTCTTTTCCACGCTTTTGTAGCATCCATATGCAGGGTACGCGTAACCCACAAGCAATCTGCAAATTTTCCAGAAAATCTAAGAGAAAGAAGAACGAAAATGCCTAAATATAAAACCAGATGAAGGAAAGACGAGAGAGAAAGAGGGTCTAACATTATGATTCTTGTGATGAAATCTCCGAGCATCTTTGCATCAACTAACAGACTTTAGGGTTAGAGTCTTGAATCAAACCCGAAATCCGGATAAACTGGTTCATTAAGAGCATATATAAGAGAAACCAAATTAGGTTTCTGAAAAGTTTCAGGAAAACTGCAAATGAGAGAAAGAGAGATAGTTAAATCGGAGAAATGATTACAGGAAATGGGAGAGAAGAGAAGCAAAAGGTTTAGTTTGAGATTGCTTCAAAAAGACGCTTCTTTTATAATTTAGTACTATCTTTTAGAGAAAGCCTCAGTGAACGTTGCATTCCTTGGGATGCCGAATTTGTTTTTTGTTTATTATGCCAAACCGTTGTAACCGTTTCGGGTCAAACTCTACCTGAATTATTGTATATGCATATACTTTTTTTCTTCAATTATATATAGGTGAGAAAAATGGATCACCAAACTAAAAATTTATCATCATTGTAAGCTACAGTTTCCCTGTATTTAAAATTTAGACGTGAAGATATAGGCCCGATGTTTTCAGACGAAAAAATAAAGACAAGATAAAGGCCCAATTAAAAGCCCAAAACGAATGTTCTGCTTATCATTGCTTAGAAACTAAAATAAACTGAATCCTGATTTGATTAAAGCAGTCAAACAAACTACATTTAACAGATTACAAGAACTAAATATGTGCACTGAATACTGATGTTAGTTGAAAATATATTGAACATTAGTTGGAGAACTGTTGTCGCTTATTGTGAGACTGATTATCTCATCAATTCCAGGTTAGAACTCATATCTGTAACAATGTAATATTAATTCTAACAATGTCTACTTCTTTATGCGAACAATAAGTTTAAGACTGTACTTTCGTTCAGATTATTGCCAACGAATCTTAAAATCCTTTAAATAAAGTTTGACGATTAATGACAATACTATAAATTAATAACAACAATTTTCATGTGTTTAATTTTCTGACAGTATTGCTCCCTATATAAATTGATATGAAAGATGTCAGCGAGACTTAGAAAAAAATAGGAGATACAAAGAAAAAATATCGAAGCTTAAATGTGTACTGCACTCACAATAAAGAATAGGCATCATCATAAGATTTCAACTACTCAAGTTTAAATGCATTTATAGAAGCAATAACTAGTTAATTAACTAGAAAAAACAAATATAGAAATTAAAACTATGACATACCTCTTTAAAGCTTGGCCAAATCTCTTTCGTTTTTTTTTTCTATGTGTGTTATGTTAGTTGGAAAGACGTTAAGGATCATCTTAATTCTTAAACAATAATTTTTGAAAGCTAAATAAAGCTTATATAGGCCTCGGGCAACATCCGGCAAATTCAAAATAGTATAAAATGCATACCTTCGACATGTATAAGATGATCATAACTTGTAGTTGTAGTCTAGTTGTTTGTATTAATGTCATGCATGGTTGAGTTGCGATTCATGTTCACATCCGTTTGTTGTATATGTTATGTTATCGAGAAAGAAAAGTGTTTAAAATGTTGATAACTGGATCTGGAAACCTAATTTTCTTAGATATACGATTGTGACTAATCCTGATATGTAATGCTCATGGACACCGAATTGTGTGGGCTAAGACTTTCGTACGTGGACTGATGGTCGAATACGTATCTCACTAATTATTAATTAATTAATAACATTTGTAACTCTCATAGATTAGATATGCATGTATCTAACATATCTAAGAGTCAGAGAACCCGTCATAAATTAAGCTAGCAATGGACATCACAAGACATGGTGGTCAAATTCAAAGTAGGGATGGGTTTTGCATGCTTTTTTCGTATTTTGTGAACGTGCAATTGCATGCGAAAATAGTTTTGCCTTGTGTATTTGTTGATCTAATTCCTCTTGGTCCTCAAATATCTTTGGTGGGCCTCTTCCTTACAAATGGGCCCACACCAAATCTACTACTCCTCTTGTCTCTCTCCCTCGAAACGCCAATTTATCTACTCTCTTTCCATCACTCATGGCTACTCGTCGTCAATGATGAAATACATACATATACTTCTCTAATATCCAACATGAATATGATTGAGAGACTTACTCAGTAGATGGAACTATAGTAGTTTTAACATGCAAGAACTGATCACACAACAATTCTCTAACTCAAAATTTAACTGTAAGTCTCGTAGATATCAATATATATATCGAGGAATTATAAACCGAAATTCTCTAGGAACTCTTTTCACAAACGTTATATCACATCAAGAAACTAATAAAAAAAAAGTGTAATAGACTTTGGTTGATGTCAATTCCAATAACCTAAAAGATGTTAAATACTATCTAGCTGGTTTGGTTCAATGTGGGGTTATAAATTATTAACTCTGTGAAGGTAGAACGTTAATCAAAGAGAACCGGCGATAATTGAGAGAAAAGGAGAGGTAGGAAGCAGGAATTGAATAAGGGAACATGGAGCTTTGAAAGATGAGATTGCTAAAATTGGAAAGCGGCAACAGAAAGGTGGCATTTAGTGAATGATAAGAAGAGAAATGGAGTTCTTTTAAAGACATGCCAAGTAGTGTAATAACTAAAAAAAAAAAGAGAAAGAAAATAAATTCGTAGCATCATCATGATCATGATTCATGATAATAATAATTATTTCTTTCTTTCTTTCTTTGAAGAGGTGAGCGAGAAAGAGCAATGAAGGTGGAATTAAATTCGTATTTATAATCTGACGTAACGCTCATTACAATTCTCAACTGTCTCAATTACTATTGCATTTATATTTTGGTTTTAATGATCTCTAAATCTTAACATTTTGAACAGCTGTTATCAAAACATATTTTTATAAAATTTTCAAGCACCTTCCTCTGTTTTTATTCATTTTTAATTTTAATGCTCTGAACTACTTTCCTCTTTGATTTTTAACCAGCTTTCATTATTATTTTTCACTTCATTGTGTACTTCTTCGTCGGCAAATTTTTTTTTTAACAGATCGTTATAATTTTCTTTTATATAATCTATGTTTTCATGTTTAGAAAAAAGCACATAGATTAGATTTTTATCACTTTTTTTGCTCTGAATTGTTTTGCCATTTGCAAACCCATTTTCTAAATTTGTCTGCTACTGTCTTTTAACCAACCATGCAATTGCTGAGGACAAAATCTTGTTATGGATTCTTTTGCAGGGAAAGGAAAAAAATCAGTTTTTAGGCCTGTGATTAGCTACAAACTCTGAAGACTTTTTGAATGAGCAGAGATCTATCTCGAGTTAACATAAAACAAAATTATATATATATAAATAAAAACAGGAGAATTTCGAGTTTGTGTGTATGAGTTTGTGGGGTCAAATGTTACTATGTGGGACCAATAAGTAGTTCTTGTCTGATCTCTAACCATTTTTGATTTTACCATTCTTTCTATCTTCTGAACTGCTTTATCAACAAGTACAAGGAATCTATATAGTTTTCTCTCCAGCTTTTTCTGGGGATCAGGATCAAGCTATATCTTTCACAAGTCAATTTTTTAGATCTTCCTTTTCGTGATGTGTAAGCAATCTCTCTGCTACGCTAAGAATGTCTACTTTTGTTATAGTCGTACACACAAAACCTCTATTTTCTTTTTACAAACACATCCAAAAAACAGAGATGCCCTAGAAACAGAGCATCCGAAACAGAGTATGAGAAATTAGATAGAGTAGAGGAATACGAAGACAATGACACATGTTTTCACATATATTTAAAAATTCTTCTTCCATTAGAGAACTCAAATGGTAGAAAAATGTTGAGAGAAAAGAAAAAGAAAAGTTAGTGCTATTCGCGCTCCACTCTTTTTGAAAATTTTCTTGAATAGGGAAACCCTAATTTCCTTCTCCTACCTTCTTCTCCGGGTTTTAGAGTGGAGCGTGATTAGCACTACTCTCATAAAAACAACAGCTACATTCGCAAAAAAACGAAAGAAAAATAAATAACATAAAGAAGGAACAGGATTTTGATTTTACTGGTCCTTCATCAGTTCCTTCGAGTCTTGCGACCAGAGGAAGCAGCGGCTGCGTTTGCGTTGGCGTTTGTGGCGTTTTCATGGAGGAAATCAAGAAGAACGGTGCTTTTGCATTTAGGGCATTTAGGGTCGTCTTCTGAGAGCATAACGTACATGAGACAACGAGGACATCCGACAAGAACCATCGAGGTAGTCTCTGGACTTGTCGAGTATCTCACAGATGGCTCGTCCTGGTTCATCTCCGACGAGACGCATGAGCTTGGAGGTGAGGTCGGTGAAGTCGTCGCTGAGCGGCTTGGAGATCGAACCATCCTCCTCTGGCTTGACGTAGGCGGCGAGAGATTCAACTTCAGTTCCAGCTTTGGACTTCTTCGACTCATCTAAATTGGATTAAGTTTGGTTCAGACCAAGAAGAGAGATTGTTATAAGTGAAAGTGAGTTTGGTCGGAGAAAATACCTTGAAACCTACGGTTTGAGAAGGAGGTTTTCTGTGATCTCAAAGACTGGTTACTTGTATCACAAAGAAGAGTCTTCTTCTACCAAAAAAAAAGAAGAGTCTTCTCTCTTATTACCACTGGTGGTTGGATTGCTTGAGCTTAGGCCTTTATATACAAGAAAGAACACAGAGAGAAAATTAAAGGAGGAGATAGATAGATTTTTCATTAAGGCTTAATTTAATTATGAGTGAGAAAGGACTGTGTGAGAGAGAGAGAATCATAAAGATTGAATTGAAGTATACTACTACTAGACGATACATACTATCAGATTGCGTTAATTGATTTAATTTTTGCCTCAAGAGTATCGAATTCTAATTACTTTTTTCAACTTCAAACCAGTAATTTAAATTTCTTAAATGTATTTTAATAAATACACAAGAAAATCTGTAGATATTTGCAGGAATCCAATTCATTGCTTATTAAATAGGAGGAGGAAAAGAACAAGAGAGGTGTTTAATGGCTAATACACAGAAATCAAATTAAATACTCAACAGAACAACCATTATTTATTTTTATTTTCTTCATAGGAGTTAATATATGGAACCAAGAAATTAAATGGGCAACCAACTTGAATTAGATGTTTATAATAAAAGTTGAAATTGGAAGAAGAAGAAGAAAAATCATAATTTCGAAAGTAAAAAATGTACAGTCAAAGAAATTAAATTGAAATTAAAGAAACACAAACAAAATTAAATGGCAACACACCAGAATTGGTACAGAGAACCCAAATACAATGCAAATATATAAAGTGAACCACCTCCTGGCCTTAGTTTTATTATGAGAGGGGGACAAAAGAATAAATTTTCAGTTTCCAAAACTACCCATGACTCTTTTCTTAAATCTCTAAATTGCATTTCTATTACTATATTTTTGGCTTGTTGAAATTTTGGGGACAAGGAAGAAGTTGAGGATGATACGAGACTTGGAACTAAGTAATAAACCCCATGAAGTATTCCAAGTGGGTCCAAGGTTTGGTGGTCAAATTTTGTAGTTGTTTATGAATAACCAGTCATATGGGTGGATCTAATTAAGCTCTCAATTATGTCTATCAGTTAGATATCAAATCATTTGATTGATTATAGGAGTTTCACTATACAACTACAACCTAAACCAATAGTTTGGAGAAATCTAAAAGATTTGATTGTGTTTCTAAAGTTTGTTGTGCTACTGTTCTCAGTCTCTAGATGGTAGATTGTGACTGGCTTGGGTTGTTTATAAACTTTGACATTTGAGTTAAAGCAAGAAAAAAACAAAATACAAAGGAAGTTATGGTTGATTTTTTTTTTTTTTTTGAAAGAATGTGGTTGACTGTTTTTTTCCCGTTTAAATTGATCATTTCTGTTTCACAAATGAAAATTCATCATTTCTGGAACTCGAGTGTAGTTGATAAAAATATTATAAGTTTTAACGGTTAAAGGAGAAAGAACACTAGACTCATGCTATCATCAGCCTACTAACATTTCATTTTCTTATAACCAGAAAGCGTTGTTGCAGTACATACCCATGTCTTTGAGCCTCTATACACATTATTATTAGTGCTGGATTCCATCTTCTTTCGATGATAGGTGACTTAATTTGAAAAAATCATAAAACTTGTTAATTGATCTAAGGGAGATCTAACAAATCATGTTTTTCTTCTAGTTTTTTATTCTATAGATAAAGATACTAAAAATCATTTTCTAATAGATAGACATTTTTAAAATACCATAGTTTTTGTTTGATAAATAAAATTACCATAGGTTAAGCACGAACCATTTTCAAATATGTGTTAGTTTATTTGTTGTACGGGTTTATAATGGAGTATGTTTTTCACCTAGTGATTTATATTTGAGTTTTGAAACTTCGACAGGACGTAAAGTGACTACATAATATAGCAGTTACTCAAAGGTCAAAATCAAAAGATTGTATACTACTACTTATATATACTATTTCGTAGACGAATGTACATGCATAGCGTATAGGTGTCTTAATTGGAGGAGAAAGAGGATTTGATTAATTGGGTATTAATGTTAATCACATTCAGATGATTATAAATAAAAAACACAAAATAATTATAGATATAACGATGCCAAGGTTAGTAATGGCTATACACTACAAAATTACTTAGCCTCACACCGAAAGCAATTTACTAATATTTGCAGCGTCACTTAATTTCCCATGTGAAGTTATTTAATGAAATTTGGAAGAACGTTTATTATTTCACTTGTTTAATAAATAGTAGTATAAATTAGGATCTACTACTATTTTTTCTTTCTTCACAACTTTATGATAACATTTTTATAATCGTAAGAATACGGATATATATATCCAACTGCTAGTATTATGAAAGTTGACAACATTACAATTAATTCCATTTAAATAAATTTAATACCATGTTTGGCTGGATTTATACAATTAATGTTAGGCCCGTATGTATGAAATCTTAAGAGTATTAAATGAAAAATCAGAAGGTGATCGACTTTTAAATCAACTAGTTTAGCATGATTAAACTAACTACATACACATCTTTTCGCTATACATGTAAAGTAACTTAATTATGCTAATACTATTGTTGTATTGTTATCTAATTCAGTTTCGTATAATACATGTCATTATTGAATATGTGGGGAAAGCGGGAGAAGGAATTTGTGTTTACGGTTCCGATGGGACCAATTTTTATTTTGTTTTTGTTTTGTTTATGTCTTAGCTTACCCTTCTTCCTCGTAAATCTACTTCTTTGTTCTTTGGTCCCATCCTGTTATCTTTCTGTTTTGGCCCAAAATAATCTGACTTTTAAGTTAAATAAAAAGAAGCTTCGAATTCTTTATAATCCAAGTGGCTAAGTCAAACTATTGTACATTAATAAAAAGTTAATAGATTACAAATATAATCATAAATGTGTAAACTGGTTAGTGAATGGTACTGTATACTTATTTTTCTACCGAGGTTTTTGTTTTAAGAAATTTTTATAGTTTGACATTACCATCAAATAAAAATCATGGTTCGACACGACAATAACATTAGTACAAACTATTAAATAACAAACCCAAATCATGTTCAGATTTTGTTTCCGTACGTTAATTAGAAATGAGTTTGTAAAATACTATATATAATTCTAAGAAAATAAGCAAAGCGAGCATTAACAATTCGGCTCCTTTCAATAAATTGGGTACCCTTAATTGCACCAACTAATGTGCAACTTGATATCACATGCATCAAAGATCATACTATCATTGTGAAGATCGTATGTATCTTTCAACACAAGGACATAAAAACAAATTTTCTCAACAGTTTTTTTTTCTTTCTATGGCATGTTAATTAGATATCAAACCGCTAAGCATAGGTATTCTCTCTCTTTTTTTTTTCATTAACAATATTAGGTATACCAGTTAAGCAACTTAATTGACTTTCATCGCCCATCATCTCACATTGGCTATAAAAAAATCATTTAGTTGACTTGTCGAATTAATAACATTCGTGTAAACGACGTGGGCACACTTACAAACACTAATGCTTACTTGTTTTTTTTTGGATGGTTAGTTGGTTACTAATGCTGACTTTAGGGTTTAGTTATATACTTATTCCCCTTGAAAAAAGGTTACTTGTTAAAACCTCACTCCTCGCGTCAACCAAAGAAAAATAAAAAAACCAAACGTAATTTCACCAAAAAAATACAAATGTAAATGTTATAATTCGAGTCGAACTTTGATTTGGTTCTAGTAAATCATTAACATAGTACTGAATTTTTAAGTTTACGTACGTTCATGCATTTCATCTTTTTTGCCATAAGCCCAACACAAAACATATACAGGACTATTGGTTGTAACTTTACTTACCACCAGTGAAGATATGGCTCTCTCGCACATCAGCCACTACTTAAAGCATTAGCTTAAGGTCAAATTATCCAATATATTTTAACCTAAATATAAAATCAAGATATCTTCCATATTCAACGAAACGCGAGATGTTAATAATTTATATAGAACCATATGTTGACAATTATGCATATGGAAGTACTTAAATTACGATGCGTGGAAATTGGATCAGTGAGGATCATAAAGATAGAAACGATAACAACGGATCTATTTCATGTGGTGTAGTAAAACACCAAAACTCTTAAATAATCAAAAGTCAAAACATGTAATGAAGATTGAGAAAGTAATTTACATAGAATTAACATTTTGAGTTTCCTAATAAATAAATAAAAACATTTTTGAGTTTTGAGTTTGTTTCACTTCAGTTCGATTTGAATAGTTAAATCCATCTTCTTTTTTTTGTTTGGGCATAGAAAAGTTAAATCCATCTAAGAATTATAATTCCTTGGATTTTTGTATGATGCCAAACCTCATAGACTTCAAGTAAAAAATAAAATTAACAATAACCTTTTGCTAGATTTGACCATACGTATATTGGAATGCTATTTGAAATAACTAGTGCTTGATTATTTGAAGTTTGTTTTTCCAAGTTTATTGATCAATGTCAAATGGATCTACATACACTGAGTTGAGTTTTCATGAGTTTTTCTACATATACTGAAATTAGAACAATTTGGATTTGGCACAAAATACTCATTAAGTAAAATTTTCATGAGTTTTTGGCTTCTTCTATTTTTTTTGTCTGTCCTATTTTTTGCAGACTCTGGTCTTCCCATAAATGTCCAAGTTATTGAGTCCAGCAATTAGTGCCACACTTAAGTATAATGATAAAAATACAAGAAAATAAATATAAACCAAATGTCATGACTTGGCTATACATACTTGATGTACTTCAAAAAGGACCACTCTTCTTTGATTTCTCCATCAAAGTACAGAATCAAGTGTAGTGCTTAGAAAGAGGGGCTACGGTATTAGATTGATCAAGAATCTGGATTTACAGTTGAAGCCTATGGAGGATTAGTGAGTAGAAGCATCAACCTGCACACACATACCAAGATGTGATTCAGAATACAGTACTGATGATCAAGTAGAGTGAAACCTTTTAACTTCAAGCAAATATGTACTTCCCTTCATTATATCTCTGGCCAGCTTATAAAAGTTCTCAACTACCTCTTAAATCTCTTCTAATATATTGAAATCTCTAAAGTAAAAGGTCGAGAGTCGAGACAGCAAGCAAAACACTCGTGAAACATGATGAATGTAGTAGCTGATAAACTAACAATGAAATTCATATGGAAAATTCATTTTAATAAGCCTGGCCCATATAATAATTTAGAAACCATGCGCGTATTGTGTCTTAATCATATCCAGTATCTCCTAGTGCATCATATTAGTTGGAAACTTAATTCTAGCCATCCACCATATCTAAAGCCTAAATGAATAGGTAATTCCAAGATTCATCAATCGAAACTGTTAAGTCGATGAATGCTTCTAATCATGCATCTTTACTAGGGGAAAAACAATGTACCTGTAAAAATGGACTAAACACCTGTTACCAGCAGCTGATCAAGCTCGGTTTCTAGCTCCGTTAACTCAACCTGATTTTCATTTCTGCATTGTAGCAACTGCCTCCTTAGATCTCGGACCAGCTCGTTTAACTTCTGAATTTTCTTTTCTTGAAATAGAATTTTCTGCCACAAATAGACATTCATATCATCATTAGATCATACAATGAAGCGTATCCTTAGGCAATCAAATTGCTTAGTAAAGTTAACTAATAGGGCAAGATTTCAGATTAGGTATGCTTTTTGTTTCTGCGAATGCATCACTTGGAAGAATCAAAGTGATGGGATGAAATTAGAAACTAGCTTCTTTTGCTTTCCTAAGACTATACTCAACAATACACAAAACTGAACACGTTTTCAGCAACAATCATTTCACAAAGGTTTTGACAAGAAACATGAAGAAGCAATCAGATTTAGAGTGCTAAGTGAGGGACTTTGTTTTAACATCTAAAGAAACTAAGCAAGTCACTAAAAACGGAATGCGTCACAGAAAAAGCATTGGACAAGTAAGTGTCAGTTTAAGAACCCAACTCCTTCCTTAGGTTCATATACACAACAATTTTAATTCCACCAAAATCAATAAAAAACAAACCTTTACTTGTACAGATTCTTTGCCTTGAGGGATATGTTGTTGCTCTTTATCTGAAAGAATCAGAGGACGACTACTAGTCTCACTTTCATTCTCAACTTGTTCATTCCACTCAAACTGAGAAGTCAACACAATGAACATAAGAACAAACAAAAGCACCCACGATCTCGTCATTTTGCAGGTAAAGTGGTCTTTTATTTGATCTGCTACATAACAAAACACCAAATACCACAACTCAAAATCACAAACTAACAAGTGTAGAAAAGGATCCAAATCACAAAGTAATCTTTGAACATTCTATTTACAAGAAGTGTAGGAAAGGATTAAACTTTCACATTCCAAAACCTTATTTTTTATTTATGAGTCAAGCCAAGAAGATTCCTGAAGATTTCTGCTTCCATGGTTCCAAATTAATAACAAATCCAGAAGAACAATTCAGTGCTCCAAATTAAACATGACAAACGAGCTTAGCAACAAAGTCATAAAACAGAGCAGGACAAATAAAAATCACCAAAAAAATTCAGACCAGAACTATAGATTCGATAAGAACAAAGACGATTAGCAAAAATTAAGGTTTATACATATTTTAGCACTCACCAGTCGAAATCTGAAAGCATGAATCTAGTTTTTGCCTAGAAGGAGACGAAAAGTAAATAATAACATAGCTAGCAACATGTATACTATTTCACATTTTTTTGAGTTTCTAAGCCAATCAGAAGGCTCTATTTCGTACCCACTCGCACAAAGAGCGCTTTGAGCGAGTGAGAGCGATTCTGTGGGTAAACCCCTTTCCAATTCATGCCTTTTTTTATCAACGCACTTCTCTCCAAAATCTCCATCGCGTGACTTTTTTTTTTCCACAAAACAAATGAAACCGAACCGAAACCAGTTTTTATTTCAAAACCAATGCAAACCGAACCGAATCAGCAAATAGGGTGAAGCAACAATTCTGGGCAGTAATTTTCTGCACTTTCCATGACTTTTCAACATCCTACCAACGAGAAAAAGAGAAAACACCACAACTCAAAATCACAAACTATGGAGTATAGAAAAATATCCAAAAATCATAGTAATCTTTGACCATTACAAGAAGTATAGGAAAGGATTAAACTTTTAAATTCCAAAAATCTCAGAATCAAAGCTAAGAAGAATCCTGAAGATTTCTACTTCCATGGCATCCAATAGAGGAAGAAGGACAATTTACTGCTTCAATTAAACATGAAAAACGACTGAAAGAGCTTAAGCTTTACTAGTTTTAGTAAAATTTCTCGGCAACAAAGTCAAAACAGACATAGACACATAAAAAATGATACCAAAAAAGAACTGTATATTCGACAAGAACAAGGACGATTTGCAATAAGTAAGGTTTATACAGATTAGACTCACTAGTTGAAATCTGAAAGCATGAATCTTGAATCTTGAATCTTGTTGTGAGCTCTTCGTGTTTGCCTCCTTTTATTATCTTTCTTATTTTCTGTTCTTTGTGTGGATTCAACTCGCAACTTTTATATTTCACTCTGCTGCTTCGAGATCCACCCATTAAAAAGTATTTAAACCGAAATGAAGATTAGTGAGCCTTCATGGGCCTTCGTGGGCTTTGACCTGGGTTTAGTGTTTAAAGCCCATTTCCTCTTTATGGTCGTGTACTTGAGAAGAAATCTTTTCTTCTTCTCTGTAAACAATCCATCGAAAGATCATCAAAAAAATCATCTTCTTCCTCAATTTCTTCTGATTCCTCCTCTCTTTCTTCTACTTCTCACCAAATTTCTGTTAGTTCTCTGATAAGTACATTTCGTGCTTATCAAATACTTATATTTTAAGGGGTTGAAGTTGTAATTTTGAAGAAGTTGAAGATCAATCAAAAATAATAGAAGAACAGAGACGACGAAACGAAACCAGCCGGAGAACTGAGCAGAGAAAAACCCCCGGCGAGAATGGGAAATTCGAATTCGTCTTCTGTTGATCATCGCTTCATTTCTGCTTCCAGGTATTCATCGGAACCAATCTCCCTTTCACTCCCTAAGTTCTAAATTGGAAATCGATCTTATCAATTGTGTGTTTGTGTTTTGTTGCAGAGCTTTTACTCAGAAGAAGCTCGATGATCTCAAATCTCTCTTCGTCTCCCTCGCTTCCAATTCTCAGAGCAATGACCAATACGTCTCGTACCCTGTTTTCCAGGTTTTGACGATTTCTGTGTTCTGTTCTTATCTGGTTTCTATTGTCTGATAATTTAAATTCAGCCTGTCGGATTTCGATTGTCACAGGAGTATTTTGGTCTGAGTGGTTCTTTAGGAGAAAGGATGTTTGATATGGTCACTCAACGCAGGAAAGATGATAAAATGACTTATGAAGATCTTGTTATTGCTAAGGTACACTCAAGTCTTTTTATCCTCTTAATCATTTGGTTTCTTCTTCTGCGTTTTTGAAGATCTTATAATGCAGATTTCAATAGGACTATAATTTCTAGGACTCGATTTAGAATTTGAGAGATTCTTGTGTTGAACTCAATTCTTATTGCTTTTTAGGCAACATACGAGAAAGGAACTGACGATGAGATTGCTGAGTTTATTTACCAGACTTTGGATGTTAATGGCAATGGGGTCTTGTCAAGGTATCCATCTTGTGGGTTCAAGTTGCTTCTGTGATCCAAGTTTCATTACCTGTTTTGTTGTATGTCCATTACTCGGTCTCTTGATCCACTTAAGAACATATTTGGATAGAAACTCAATTGAGATTCTTAGATTAGATGGGGTCATTCTATGAATGTGACACATTCTAGTATGTCTTCAGGTCTGATTTAGAGTCGTTCCTGGTGGTGATTTTGAAGAGTGTGTTCTCCACTGAGAGTTCTGATGCGGAATCAAGTGATTACAAGAAGATGGTGGATGCGCTACTCAATGCCGCTACTTTCTCAAAATCTGATGATGGTTCTGAAAAAGGAATGTCTTTTGAAGACTTCAGAAGCTGGTGCTCATTCGTTCCAACTATCAGAAAGTTCCTCGGAAGCTTGCTTATGCCCCCGAGTACAGGTTTATTCTTTGTCTTCTCTCATCTTAACTCTTTTCTTGTTAACAAAATTGGTAAACATTTTCCTTTTTTCACTTTTTTATATCCTCTGAACCTTGTTATATAGTGAGACCTGGATATCAAGTCCCGCATCTGCTATATGAAGATAGTGTGAGTTCAGATAGGCTACTATTAAAGAAGGAATACGCTTGGCATATTGGAGGAGCTCTTCCTCACCATGAGCTTGTAGAGTGGAAGCTGTTGTATCACAGTTCCGTACACGGTCAAAGCTTCAACACATTCCTCGGACACACATCGTGAGTGTTTCTCAACAGTAACATAACATCATTTAAACTTGACTGAGTAGAATCAAGACAGAATTTGTGTGTATAGGCTTGTAAGCTAACGTAAGATATCTTGCAGAAACACTGGTATGTCGGCATCTGTGCTAATCATCAAAGACACAGAAGGATATGTGTATGGAGGGTACGCCTCTCAACCTTGGGAGAGGTACAGCGATTTCTATGGAGACATGAAGTCTTTTCTTTTCCAGCTTAACCCTAAAGCAGCCATTTACCGACCAACTGGAGCAAACACCAACATTCAATGGGTATGGCCTCTACAGACACTCTGTTACTTCTACATATGAGAATGTGATTATAAGCATATTCTAATATAAGTTCACTCGGTCGGGCAGTGTGCTACTAATTTCACATCGGAGAACATTCCGAATGGGATAGGATTTGGAGGTAAGATAAATCACTTTGGCCTGTTTATATCAGCAAGCTTCGATCAAGGCCAGACATTCGAATGCACAACGTTTGGTAGCCCGAGCCTTTCCAAGACGAGCAGAATTCAGCCAGAAGTGATAGAATGCTGGGGAATCGTTCAGGCCTCAAATGAACAAGACACCAAACATAACGCCATGAAAGGTACTGTTCTGGAGAGGTTTAAGGAAGATCGCAACATGCTCAAACTAGTCGGCATGGCAGGCAATTCAAATGATTGAATAGAGAATTTAGGTTCTGAGATTCAATCTTAGATATACACTCAACGTTCGTATACATTGTGAGAGTGAGTGTGCAAAAACATTATGTACAATAAAGAGTGTTGTATGATTCATACCATTTCCATTTCACTTGAATCACATCAAAATTCGAGAAAGTGTTTAAATATGGTGAAATGGAAGGGCAAAATCGTATTATTGCTGTGGCTTTAGAATTAGAAAATTGTACAAAGCCCAATCCTAAATATTTTTGAAATGCCCAATTAAGTGTTTGAAGATTCTATGAATGACCCATTAAGTGTTTGACGATTCTGGGAATGGCCCAATCAAGTGTTTGAACATCCAAGAGCAAACATTTTTGTAAAAAAAACAACAATATTACCAGTTCTATCAAGTTTAAATTTAACAAATTTGTTGGATTGATAAAAAAAAATGTACCAAAATGTTATTCAAGTCAGAAACTCAAGGATTTGATTTTTTTTCTAAGAAAGATCTTTTAAAAACTAGACTCTGCAATTTAGTAAGTTGAAAGACATCGGTGTCTATATCAATTCAAGGATATGATACACAAACCATTAAAGTCATCTTAATATTTGTTAAGACAATATTCAATATAATATTTTGTAATGTTCTTTACTTCTTTTTTATTCTGGTAAAATTTGTTTTCACTACTAATTAGGTGTGTAACATGAACTGTCTCTAGATATTGGAATTTGTTTCCATCTTAAGTGCACTAAATTAAAAATATAAATTTGGAAATTATTGTTGTTGGGGCTACACTCTCTAAGTCTAAGATATCGGCTGCATACAACTTTAGTCTGTGGAACAGTGCAGATCAAAAATTATTATATATTTGATTATAAGAAGAAGAAGAAAATTATAAAAGAAAAAGAAAAAAACTGTGGTCCTCTCACTCATTCAGGCCAGTTTTGTTTAGAAATAAAAAGAAAATACAGCAAGGGCTTTGGTCCCCTGCTTAGGAGCTATCAATATCTTAGTCAATAAGTTTTTTCACACATATCTATGATTCTATATCTACATATGCAAATGCAGCAAATTATATTGTTCTCAGATACTCAATGCTCTTTTAAGTATATCTATAGACTCTTTTGTTTTAAGTTCACTTTTGATGCAATTCATTTTAATACCTTTACAACCTAAGAACATGAGTTGAAACTTATATTAAGTGCTAGTGATACATCAAAAACCGAATATTTTTTAGTAAACCATATTTGTGATTCAAATTTTGAAATCATGATAGTGAAATGATTTGAATCACCGTGAACAGTTCAACCGCTAAAGAACTATGATATAGAGTTACATGTTCTAGATTCAAAATTTCTGACCCAATATATTCAAAAACATAACTAACTATCACCCAAAATAGATAGTTTAATACTTTATAAAGGACCTATTATCTATATTTATACAAAAGAATACACACTTGGAAAGTACAAGTACTTCATCTAAACCAAAGGATATAGAATCTTAAAATATTATACTATACCTATAGTACATCAATTACCTCGATTGCAGTCGACGTACCTATAACCTATTTGTATAACGCAAGATATATGCCATTGGTTTCAACTTGAATGATAAGCCAATTACAAGTGAATCCTCTATTTATATTATTGTATTTCGAAAGTACTCACTCATAACGAAATCACGAACAACTAAAAGGGAACAATTTGTGGACAAAGAACAGGAGGGAACACAATTTGAAGAAGAAAATAAAGAGATGATGCTATTTTACTAGGGAACCGAGAAAATATCATGAATGTATAGGAATAATAAGAATATAAAAATTGCAACTTACCCGAAGCTCAGTGAAGCTTCTCGCACCACTTTCCAAAAATAACAAAGAAAGGTTGTCGTTTTGAGACATTTAAATAAAGAAACTTGCAGATTATAGAAACCCTCTACGATTTACAACGCAGATACCGCTCCTGCCCCCTTTTTTATTTTTCTTCGAGGGAGCATTTTATATGTACTACGTTTATATGTGTGTAACAATTTGGTTGTATTCAATATAGTTTGTGTGTAACAGTTTGCTCATATAATAATATATACGGTTTCATTAGTACATTTCACGTACCACCAAGAAAATTTATTGCTTGAAAAACTTAGAATCATATCGCCGATTATATGTAGCCGTAATTATGTATTTTATGCATATTTATAGGATTCATTGCAAGAGCGCTAAAGTTATTCAAAATGTGGAATCATGAAACAACGCCCCTAATCGCAGCAGTCATGTTGACAAAAGAAAAATAACATGTTACTAATATGTTAAGACTTTTGAGCACTCGTTTTTGTATAGTCAATATAAACGAATATAAAACATGTTGAAATTCGACAAAACAAAAACAGATTGTAAAACACATATCTTTGAATTTGTTCACTTAATCATGCAGCCTTCCTTAGCAAAAAAAAAATCATGCAGCCTTTGAATTGGATATATATCCTCGTATAAAATAGGATTTAGATACAAAAGTTGATCTTGAATACATCAACTTAATTAGCTAGGTTATTGGAGAGCATATAACATGATTAAGCCTTCATTATTTATTGCCAAAAATAATATATAACCTCCCATTTTTTCCCTTCGTTTCAAATTCATAACCAAAACAATCATTTGTGACAAAAGAATCATATTTTTTTTTCCATCAAATTGTATAGGATTAGAAAGACCAGGAAAAAAAAATGAGAAGAAGAAATCATGTTCTATCATCTATGAGACTATTTATGACCAATATAGCGAAAGAAAAAAAAAGACAGTATATACAAGAACCCAAGAACCTCTTCTGTCATTGGAGAGGAAATGACCCTAACATGTGCGATATTACTATATTGAAAATTTAAAAGAGAACTTCTTATACATAAAAGTTTAAAATTACTTGTAGAAAAGGACATAAATAAAATAACAAAGTGTGTTTAATTGATGCAGACGTACATGCGAAAAAGGTGTCTCGAAATCGACCTGGAAATGATGTGGCCTTTGTCCATTACTCAATCTTTTTGCAACACTAATTCAATCATTATTTGCTGAAGAAGACATGTCTTAGCTATGGAACAAATTCCGAAACTATGTCACAAGCATAATTACAATCCCGGACCCGGTGAAGAAAAACACCAAAATGAGCATCCGTACCTGATTTTTAAGATTGGATTAGAGCAGGACATCCAAACTAATGTCACAAGACACAAGCATAATATCATCACATTTTGTGCTTTCGTGGAGTGGCGATCGATATATGTACTACTTCCTTTTGCGTTTAAGTGATTTTAAGTGCTCTTGATTTGATAAGTTGAAGTGGGAAGTCATACTCCACAAATCTCTCATAAATTTATGATACATGACATATTAATTAATTTTATCAAATTTTGCATGCTAACCAAATATTAAAGTAAATCTCAGTGATTATATATTTTTTATATTAGATATGACACATTATAAAAGGAAAAAGTAGGAATCTAGGCATTATTCTAAAACTCCAACAAAAAAACCCATGGTATTTCTGTTGAAAACTTGGAATACTTAAGAAATTTAATTAGAATAACGACAGAGATCTGTGAGGAGAGGATTGAAACACGAAAACAAGAGGAAATAATATCTTTGTTGTTTTCTCTGTGTTTACACATATCCAATGGTACACTCCAAATCTTATCCCATAATTGTATTTGAAAAAACCCAAACTTTCTATTTATACTTTATCATTTGCTATTTTATGAGTTTATATATATATATATATATATATATATATATATTTATAATCTCTTTAGATGGTCCTCTTTACTTGAAGCGAAGTTGGCCCACAGTCAGCAATGAATTTTCATTTTATTCTTTCACGAAAGCTTCATAAGAAAAAGAATATATACATAGACACATGAATAATTATAGATTATTTAAAGTTCTGCCTTTTTTTGGTTAAGTTTTTTTGTTTTTGTTAGACGGATAAAAAATCAAAGAATGTCTATGTAAATTGTGGAATTCATATCTTAATAATATTTTATTGAAATTAAGAAAAATATAAACGTCTAAACACCAATAATGGTGTCCAGCAATCACGTGACAAATTTATCATAATTTGTTTTACAAATGAAAGATAATCCTACTATATTATTTGGAAAGTACATTTTAAATATAACCTTAATTTTTGTAAATAATTACATAAATATGCTATTAGAAATAAAATTTTAAAGAATAAATTAATTTATCTCTTTAAAGATTAAAAAGTCAAATACTAATTTAATTAATTAAATTTAATTAAAAACGAAATCTATTATTAATTTCTAAAAATAATAACCAATCAAAATCAACATATAAGATTTGATATCTAAATTTTAATTAATTTAATTTAATTAGAAAAACAAAATACATTATTAATTTCCAAAAAAGTAATCAGTTAAAATCAACAAATTATGTTTGATATCTTAATTAACATATTAATTTTTTATTAATTATTATAGTTCACTTCTCATCTTTATATGATTCTATTTTTGCGGAAAAATAATATCATCATTATAAAAAAAAATTAGAGTTTTTTGGCATATGCCATAATTTGAATTTTTAAAAACAAATATAAACTATTCAATACATAAAAAAATATTATAACGGTGAAAAATAGATTTAAGAAAACTTTCTACTGAGTAACGGGTCATAATTTGAAATATTTATATTCAATTTCATACATATTATATTGAAAATTTATAATTTATATATATTAGAATAATTAATAACATATTAGATGTGATTCAATTTTTAATACAAGCTGGAAAATCCTAGAATTGACGGGTTTAACTCGATATTAATACAAGATGGTATACTACAGGTGAAACTCTTAAATTAACAATCAAACTACAAATGTATAATCTTAAACACTTAACAATATAAATAATATCAACAAAACATATACAACTCACAGTTTACTATACATTTAAATCAAATAAAACAATATCGTATATTTTTTAATCATCTTTACAATAAAAGTTTTCAGTTTAACTAAAATATAAGCATACTTGCGGTATACTGCAGGTTAATATCTAGATTATAGAGCTTATTGGATCTAAAGACGGGTCATCAAAGATTTCCTAAACTTAAGCAAAATATACTAAATATTCAAATATCTATATGTTACCAAATTATTAACAAATAAGTCAATTTAATATTTTATATACGAAATCAATTAAATCTTAATCACATAAAAATTAGCACAAAAAAAAATATTCAACAATTAAATTTTTATCAAATCTCTGTGTTATATAAGTTTTGATACTATATTCTAATAAAGTGTAATATACCTTTTCAATTTGTATTCTTTAACTAATTTAAGCTAACTAATATATTTGATAATCTTATATCTATCAAAACCGACTATCGTTTCTTATCTCTATATTATTTTTGCAAGATTTTTTTGGTGGATTTGGATAAAAGTGCATTCGGGTCATATGGTACATTCCTCTATTAAATAAATATGGTGCACTCCTATGTTATTAGCTAAAATGTTTAGATTATAATTCAGAGTCATATCATTAATAAAATTAATATTAATAAAATAAATACCTTTTTGGCAAGACGGATTTGGAGGGACGGGTTTTTGAATCAACATTAATAAAAAAGTAAAATATAATTAATCTACCGTTTCAATACGGGTTAAATCTTTAATTTATTATATTTTAAGACCACTAATATTAAACATATCAAATCATCCTAATTTAGAAAAGATTATATAAAACCAAAAATGTTATGTGGTATGTATAATGTTACTATATATAAAATTAAACTATAAAATATAAATGTATTAGAGAATGATACAATTTGCAAAACTTTTATATATGAAAAATAATTCTTAAATTTTAAAAATTACTACTTTAAAAAAAAATCACGGGACGGATAAAGAAATTACAAAACGTGTTTTATTTGGAATTGGGTTATATGGTGGATGTATTTGAATCAATATTTATAAAATTGTAAACTATTATTAATATGCTGTTTTAATAAGGGTTAAAAACTTCAGTTTTTTAACAATTGTCTCATGAATTCGTGGTATAGTGTTACTTAGTAACAATTATAAACTGTAAAATATAAATATTTTATAAAAATAAGATTTGCAAGTTTTAATATATATTACTTTTGAAAAATAAATCGTCCCGCGGTATTCCGTGGATTAAAATCTAGTCATAGTAAGAAAAACATTTGGTAAAAAAAGTCGTCAAATAAAACAGAAGCGGACCACGTAGGTGTCCAATTGCATGTCTTTTGGATTTTTCAGGTAGTTAAAAAAATTTCCATAGAAAACGATTAAAATCAAGAAAAATAGCAATGCCGATCAGTAATAATAATATTTATAAAGTTAAGATGCAATAGAGTATTATATACTTTGATGTAGTTTACAAAGTATATGGTGAAAATTTTAAATTTTGTTGAGTGATTTTGTTATGAGAATATATAAATCATTTTTTAAATGATTAATTAGTTAATTGGTAATAGTATTAATTTTAGCATAGCAACTCCATATTCGACGTATACCGAAATAAAAATGATGTTGAAGATATATAATCTAAGGAAGTCTAATCTCCGGGGGGAATAAATGAGAGTAGAATTGAAGATGCATGGAATGGTGTGTGGGAAAGGCAAAGCACCATGACTTCACAAGTTGCGTGAGGGCAAAGTATCTATTTTGGGTGAAACCATTTTGCCCTCTCAGCCGTTGGATCTCTTTCTTCCTTCATCATCATTCCGTCATCCTCTTTGTTCCTACGCCATCTTCTGTATTAATTTTTACTAATTTTCTTACGAACTAACTTTCAGTTTTAAAAAACCAAATTGTTTCCTAATTAACTTTCAATCGTTTCTCAACAAAGAAAAAGTTAAGTCATTCAGAGTTATAGAATTTGAAGAGCTTAACTGGTACACTAGAGTGGATATATATGTTTTCTCAATCTATTAGATTATAAGAATAAATAGAGATTGGTATAGTTTCCTTCCCAAACAATGTCAGGCATAAGTATTTTTATTAATAAATATTGGAGCTTATATTTATTTAATACTGTATGTTGGAGTTTATCTTTACTATTCAACATGTTGGTCTGGACAGGGTTAGGTTAGATGGATGGTATATATATAAAATAAAATAAATATGTATTTAAAGTGTCGTTTTTTTTCTTTTCCAGAGGAGCTCAAGATCAAACATGCTCGGCCTTATTCAGTAGTTTTTATAATCTTTTCTGCAGCTATACTGCTATTGTTTACCCTCCTACCTATTAGACCTCCCAATTGTTTGTCATCTTTTATTCCCCTAAAACAGACCCAATAAACAAATGTAGAATATATACCCTTAAGCTGAAGACAAACAATTTTGAGTATATTATCTTCACAAAATATTTTGTAAAACTTAAAGTTAGGAAAATATCTTGTAACTTGAATCCATGACGTAACAATATTTTTACCTTAGACGGTAAAGGTAATGCAACAAAAATGTCGATAGTGTTTATGAAAGTAAAGAAAACGTCTACATCTTCTTAAACTACGTCTTCATTAAAAAATAAATAACTACGTATTAATTCACAATTATTATATTCTGATTTCAAAGAATAATCAAAATTTGTTAATTTATGACAATATTCGTTAATACTATATATGCAGCAGTTGAATATCAGTGAAATGCTAATGCCAAACTTAAATTTGTGTTCGTCAAACCCCCAAAATAGCTTACCAATGAAAAGGCTTTTTAAGAACCTGAGACTAACACACTGATGACGAATGATAACGTTAGTGCATCGAAGATCGAACACGGCCTAACTATACGTATCATTTATATCACACAGTTGACTGTGAATTACGTCTAACTTTTTCAGATAAAATGTGTATTATATGCTCTATTAATTGCGTCGAAATAACAAGGACCATATCTTTTGTTTTTCTTCTTTTGGTAACATTTCGAGAAGCACGCAAAGAACTTTATTTTTTTCAGGATGTTACTAAGAAATGACATCAAAAAACAAATTGACCATTATATTTGTTTTCTCCCAATAATTGCATTTATCTTTTCAAATGGTCAGATCCTTCTAACTCTAAATAGGTTGATTCTTTGGGTTTTCGTGTAGCCTAATTTTTTATTTTTAAAAAAATTTATTTAAACCTTTTAGTTCTTCTTTCTTGTCTATATATTCCTCCTAAACACCAACCTCACCTGAGTATAACTTTTCATATCCCCTACAAAATTATACCATAATACATAATTAACATATAAATGTTTCAAAGTATATATCGTACGTCATGCTTCAAATCGTGGAATCCAATGTGTGTTAAGAAAAAAATCACCGATCGTACATACATGAATATGATATAGGCAAATAGAATAAGAAAAAGGAAATAGTGTAAATCAATAAAGAATACGGACTGCAAGAAGTAGAAAAAAAGTAATAATGATGGAAAAAGATAAAACATCACGCAAAACCTTAAAAAGAAAGAAAGTCTTCTGGTTGTCGTGTGTTGCTCTCTCCTCAAATAGTTTGCCAAAGTTTTCACGTCAAATTTTTTAACCCTCAAAAACCCCAATTTTTTCATCTCTCTCTCTCTCCTTCGTATCATACTATATTAGTACTACGAGTACCCACCTCTCTCTTTCACCTAACCCTCTCTCCCTATACTCTCCATTCGCTCTCTCTCTTTCGCTTTCTATCTCCTAGAAAAAATGTCAGTCAACCATTACTCCACAGACCACCACCACACTCTCTTGTGGCAGCAACAGCAACACCGCCACACCACCGACACATCGGAGACAACCACCACCGCCACATGGCTCCACGACGACCTAAAAGAGTCACTCTTCGAGAAGTCTCTCACACCAAGCGACGTCGGGAAACTCAACCGCCTCGTCATACCAAAACAACACGCAGAGAAATACTTCCCTCTCAATGCCGTCCTAGTCTCCTCTGCTGCTGCTGACACGTCATCTTCGGAGAAAGGGATGCTTCTAAGCTTTGAAGACGAGTCAGGCAAGTCATGGAGGTTCAGATACTCTTACTGGAACAGCAGTCAAAGCTATGTCTTGACTAAAGGATGGAGCAGATTTGTCAAAGACAAACAGCTCGATCCAGGCGACGTTGTTTTCTTCCAACGACACCGTTCTGATTCTAGGAGACTCTTCATTGGCTGGCGCAGACGTGGACAAGGCTCCTCATCCTCCGTCGCGGCCACTAACTCCGCCGTGAATACGAGTTCTATGGGAGCTCTTTCTTATCATCAAATCCACGCCACTAGTAATTACTCTAATCCTCCCTCTCACTCAGAGTATTCCCACTATGGTATATATTTCTCTTTTTAACCAAATTATTCGTCTCTTTTCTTTTTTTACATCAAATAGCTTTTATCTTTTTTTTGGGTAGACATTTTTATTTTTTCCTACGAATGAATTGTTCGTGTCCTAGAGTGTATATCGACTATCTAATGTTGTCGGGAGGATTAAAACATTACACCCAAATATAGATATCCTTTAGCTAATAGTGTACTATAATTATTTCTCTACAAGATTTATGCTTGCGTATTAACAACCTGAGATAAGTAACATTGTATTATACAGCTATTAATTAATGTTTGCTTTTCTCTAACCTCGATTGCTTAATACTCCCAGTTGTAGTTAACATACTTAATAGAGTAGCTATACACGCGCATTAAAGAGCGCGTGAAGAAGACCGTCCAATCCCCTGGGACAAACGTGCTTTTTGTTCACTTGTGTACTATTATGTTTTTGTTTTGGTTTCTTTCAATTAATTAATGACACGCACGTGTCGGTGATTACAGGAGCCGCCGTAGCAACAGCGGCTGAGACTCACAGCACACCGTCGTCTTCCGTCGTCGGGAGCTCAAGGACGGTGAGGCTTTTCGGTGTGAATCTGGAGTGTCAAATGGATGAAAACGACGGAGATGATTCTGTTGCAGTTGCCACCACCGTTGAATCTCCCGACGGTTACTACGGCCAAAACATGTACTATTATTACTCTCATCCTCATAACATGGTAATTTTAACTCTTTTATAAAGATATCTGATTCAGTTTAGGTAGAGGTACATTACATCATCCATCATATAATATTATTTATAGATACATGATTTAAAAACAGATGGATGACGCTGTTTCTCGAGACGAGACAGTTGAAATTATAATTAAATAAACGAGATTGATTAGGAGCAAATAGTTAAATGATATAATGAAGACTATAGAGGAAGGAATCAGGAATCTGTTAAGAGACACTAGACTTTTGAGCAGTCGCACATGGCCACTTTGTTAGTGACTTTGATTTGTTTTTTGTCTGAGCCCACTTTCATTTATTTTAGTATTACTACATTGTTTAGTTAAAGTATATATGTTGGCCTCAGTAATCACTGTTGCTTTTTTTTTTTTTACTGGCGCCGCAATGTACAATGATTCAGAGAAGAAAATGACTATTAGCATGAATAAGGAAATGTGTACAAATTTGATGTTTGATACTTCAGATTTGGTATAATTATGGATGTTAGTATGTTACAATACAGAGAGATTCTTAATATTATGTGTTTATATTTTGAAATGAAAAAAAAAACAGAATATAGCTTTCACGGGAGAACGATGAAGGAGCAGAGAGATAAGACGAGGATGAGAGATCCAAAGAAGTGACAACATTTTCGGAATTGACTTAAAGCTTTATGGGACCAGACTTTGTAGCCACATAGGCCAATTTTCTGGAAAATTGTATGCTATTTTTAATAATATCTCATTAGCTTCCGTACTGTATGTAACTAATTTGGAAAAGAAAAAAAAAATCGCTGAATTTGAGGGAAATAGTCTTTTCCTATTACTTCCAAAGTCAGAGACGAAGAGCAAATTTGTTTTAATCATACATAACTAAAAAAAGATAGGTTTTCTTCTCCAATTCATATGATGATGATGATGATGTATTCACATACATGCATGATGTATAGTTGTACTTGTCAAATGATGATTTTTTTTTTGGGTGAAAAAGATGAAATTGGAAATTGTTGAGATAATTATAGAAACAAAAGTGGGCCAACCAAATGATGTTTATTATTGTGGAGTTTACTATATTCATGTTTTCACTTTTTTACTAGCCTCTATTGATAGTTTCACTTTTCTTGTTTGGTGAACAATGGCAATTGTAAAACAAGTTCAATTTTGGGAGAGAAACCAAAAATGTAAGGGAATGGTGCACTTCATATCAGATCAATCAAGTCACAAGTATATATATCAATGTAAGTTATCTCTGACGACTAAAGAGTCTACAAATTTTGACAAAAAGAGAGATAAAAAAAAAAAAAAAAGAGTCCTACAAGAAGCTGTTTTTTCATGTACTAAGGTCAGATGAACAGTGAATCACCTGTTGTGAAAGCGATTGTCTATTCATGTACTGCTTCTTTTAGTGCTCTTCTCTCATGTATAAAAGAAAATTTCAATCATTGGGATCAGTTATCCCACCTCCATGTGCTTCCAAAAAGAGTTTTGTGGTATGATCCAATCCAATGATATCTTTTACACATACATAAATACATTGTTTCTTCATCATTTCTCCATCTCTTTGAAAACCACTAAGCATGGGTTATACAGGCATACAGCCATAATCACATGGGTTTTAACCAGCTTTCTGATATAACCCTCCTATATTACTGCAACAGCATCCATTTACCAAGGAATTAAAAGAGAGAATCTCCCCAACTTTTGAATACCACCTTTTTACATCAGAACATAATTCCCCATGTTCAACAAGTCTGTTGAATCACCTACTTACTTTAATCGTCGACTCTAGCTAATCAGCTAATAAATAGTTAGGCAGATTTGGTGATACACATAGACTAAACTCTCTTACGCCATAGACTTAGCTCTTTCCTCTACATCAAAGAGATTTCTAGTCAGATAAGGGACTCTTAAGTGTAATCTAAAGGCTGTTTTGGGTTAAGAGGATCCATTGCTCAGGTACTATAGGTAGTGAGACGGCTATAGCTTGGTTATAACTTCAGAGTAATAGAAAAGCAAATTTCCATTCTACAATCATTTAAGTGGATGCTTTGTCAAAAAGAAGCTGTCGAAACTATCTGCGTAAGGCACCAAAGTAGTAAAGCTAAATCTTGATTGGACAGAAAGTTTGCATAACAGAGATGGAAACAATACTAACTTATCATGACCACTCACTACCTATATATGTTCGGGTTGTATGCGCACATGTTCCAATTTTGAGTGCAGTAGCAAGTGCTAATCTTTAAGGCAAGTGCATTTGTTGACTTGACAGCATAGGTTGATAATCAACAGGTAATGCAAAATGTGTTTTTAAGCTACTTTCATTTCGATCTTACTTAGCCACAGCTGATTTTTGAAGGGCCCATGAAGATTCAGAAAAGATACTTACCTGTTGACTTGAAGACCAATCGATCTCCGCTCAATGGTTTAGTGGCTCTGTAAGTGGGAGAGGGACCCTCAGCCATGTGCCATTATCACTAGTCTTTGAAGCTTTCGGCTATAGTTAAGATGCTCAGTGGCCTCCTCCTGCATTAAGGGTTTGTCCTGCAATAAAAGTTTTGATCATAACAAGACTTAAAGTACAGTTTCTGAATCGACTGCTCAACTTTTCCCCTGAAATCTATCTGATATCTATGCTTTTTTAACAACTTCTAGGGGCCGGCCAACTTTTTCTGCAACAGCATTATGGAAGACTGTTACAGATAGCATGGATTAAAATTCCACTAACAATGCTTTTAACATGGGAAGAAAACTGAAAGTCTTTCCTCTGAAAAAACTAAACATCTATTTCAAACAGTTGCTTACACTATTGTTTCAGCATGTCCAAACATTCACCTGAGTCCTTCACCAATACAAGGTATCCGTGCAATGTGCCAGCTTGTGCTCAGAAAATTCCTGGAGAATGAAATCTGAATAAGCTGTAAAGGGAATCAAACCCATCACAATATATCATTAAGTTTATCACATCAGTTTTTGTAACAAGTCCTCCCTGCAGCAGTTTCACAGGGAAGAAGCTGCGAAAATTGGAACTGAAATCTATGAAGCACAAGTGTCAAGCTAAATTTTTTTGTTTACTAGAAGTTACTTCACAAATAGGGTACATTGAGCATGAAAGACTACGTAGTTGATAGAAATCTTTAGATTGTTGTGGTACACCATCAAAGAACCCAAGATCTAGCTACGTACATACTCGCATTCACAAAATAAATCCTGCTTTTGGAGCTAACTAAAAGGTCAGGTAGTCTTTTTGGACTTGTCAGCTTCATCTGCTGGGGCTTCAGACTCTGCTTTATTCTGCATAACTTGCTGCAGACCCTCATGGTAACCTTTAATAAAGCTTGTAAGAGCATCTTTATAATTAGAAGCTCGTGTCATGTAAAGACGATGTAAAGCAGGCCTTAAAGTCTCCATGCCACCTCTTGCAGCTACCGCTGTATAGAAGAGTAACAGAACAAAGAATGAAAAACAAGCGATTATGAATAAAAGGATAGACATAGATCATACATGATGAAGTCAATAAACTAATGCATGCTGCAGTGAATATTAGCTGGGAAAAGCACTTGTCAATATCAATAGCAAACGTTTGGTGACACCAAAGGAGAATATAAGTCAGATACATATAAAGTAGGCAATAGCTTCTTACCAAGATCTTCCAAAACAGAGGGCTCGTTCTCTGCCTCTTTCGCTTGTTTTTTAGGCTCAGCATCCCCTTGCTTCTTGTAATCATTTGGACGAAGTTCAGGACCTATATCTCTTACCCAGCTTGCAGCATAAAGCCTTGAAGCTTCCTTCAACACCTAATCACAACCATGAATATTTCACCCAGTGATTAGCACTAAATTTACTATCAAGTAGAGAAGAAAACACCAATTACTCTGAAAATAGTGAGACGTGGAATTACAGACTTCTTCTAGAAAGGACGAACCTTTTTGCTCAAACTAGAGAATTGTCACATTTGTGTTTCAGATATTCCACAATATACATAAATGAAATCACACACTTCCAGATTCTGTATCATCTCAAACATCTGCTGATTAAAGACCTAATCGAGAACACATTCACTCTAAATTGGACAAAAAAACTAAATAGAGCACAAGAAAATCAGAGCACGAAAAAATGCGAACTTTGTTTGTCCTTGAAAGAAAATTTTGATTCCCCAGATCCTCTCAATAGAAAACTACCGGAAAATTCAAATAAAAAAGAGGAAGAGAGAGTGAAGGAAAGCTCACGAGGAATCGCTCGTGCCAAGTCAATTTGCGGCGTTTAACGACGTGAGGAGGATCGGGAAGTGATGAAGGTAAGACGATTTCTTTCAGATCGTAACAGATGTAATCGGAGACCTTACGATACACAACCTTCAGCTTCATCTTTCACTATCCCGGACAAGAGACAGTCGCCGATCGCAGCTCAGTGTACTCAGCCTCTCTTGAGCTTACCGTCGCAGGTTTAATCTATTCGAGACGTCTTATAAGGTTCGGTTTAGGATTTGGTTCACAGTGATAATTATTTAATTGCTCGGTTTATCCGATTGTAACTAAAAAAGCTCTTGTTCTCCGGTTTAGTCGATGTGTACTTGAGCAAACCTTATATTTTTCTCCACAAAACCGACAATTTACCAAATTTACGTCAAACAATCTTTTTTAGGAAACATCAGCCAGCAAATTAATTACAAAGTAAACCAACAGATTGGCCGGTTCAAATTCTTTTACAAACCACAGAAGTTTGGAACACTAGAGATCGTAACATCGAAATAAGTAACCCAAAAAGTTCCAATCGATCAAAATGGAAATTTTGTTAAAAATTATTCTCTACTTATATGATCAGATTCAAATTCTTTAGAACATGATATATATTTCTTCAAATCATTGTCTCTACCAAATAAATGAGTAACAAACTAGATGTATATTTGTACATATTCCATTATGACTCTATAATGAAATGTAAAGCACACTTAGACCAAAAGGGTGCATCGTGCATCTTGCAGCTTGATGACACGTTTTCAACACGTTCGATAAACAAAGCAATTTAACAAAACTCATAACACCTACACATACAAAACTTGAGGACTTTTCAACCAAACACTCTCTCCCTTTGACAACAAAAAATGTCGTTTTCAATTTTGTTTTTGTTTTACAGAGTATTATTTTGTACTTTGAATGCAATTTTTAAAGCAAATCTGAGTTTTAACCTTATTCATTAGATAAAGAAACTGTTTTAGTGTATTAACTAAGGGTATAACATAAATTTACATATTTTGCTTACTTTGACCACTCTTTACAAGAGAGAGTAGCATTTAACTTTTTATTTTGTATCCCAATGAAAACAACTCTAGTAGTATTTTATAATGGTAATAATTTTATATTTCGTAAAATAGTTAAGACGTGACGTCGTCGCTAATCACAAACCGGAAGATGTGAAGACGACGAACGTGGGATCAAGGAAGCTTCCACCATGATGATAATTAAGTAATTATTTGCTTTAATTTACTTTAACAAACAAAAAATTATTTGTTTGATTCCTTACTCAATATGAGTTTAATTTTAAGAAGAAAAAAACAAGCGAAAATTAATAGCAGTCATATATATATATAGCCATAGCCTTAGTTTGACGTCTCTCTCGTGTAGAGAAAAAGAAGAAGACTTGTTCAAAGAGAGAAAGAAGAGATCACACACAACATGGATCATCATCAACTCTTCTCTCTCTGCTCATTTTCGTACATCTTCAAGATCAAGAAACATCTCTTCGTCAGCCTCTTTTTACTTAGCCTCCTCATATTCTCGACCGTGGTCGTCGACGTCATGCCCTCTCTTCGTATCGGATTGTTGTCATCGTCATCATCGCAAACAGTAACAAAGGAGTGCGATTACTCCAAAGGAAAATGGGTTCGTCGAGCATCATCATCATCATCATCCGTTAATGGATTGTTTTATGGCGAAGAGTGTCGCTTTCTTGACTCTGGTTTTCGTTGTCATAAGCATGGAAGAAAAGATTCTGGTTATCTTGATTGGCGATGGCAACCACACGGCTGCGATCTTCCACGGTAACAAATTGTGCTACGTCATCACTCTACCTTTTTCTTTAAACTCGAAAATATATTTCTTGCTTAAACCTGAAGTTATATTGATTCCATTGCAAAAGTTACAAGCTAAACACTAGAGATTAGGGTTTGGTTCACTTTCTTCTGACTAAAGAAAGTTTTGCTTTCTCTTAAAAAAAAAGACTTGAAACCTTGTTTTAGTAATTCTCTTAAATGATCACTGGTTTTGTGTTTTTGGCTATTGAATGGTTTAGATTTAACGCAAGTGATTTACTTGAGAGGAGTCGGAACGGGAGGATAGTGTTCGTGGGAGATTCCATCGGAAGAAACCAGTGGGAATCCCTTATGTGCATGCTCTCACAAGCAATACCTAATAAATCTGAGATCTATGAAGTAAATGGGAACCCTATAACTAAACACAAGGGCTTTCTCTCCATGCGATTCCCTCGGGAAAACCTCACTGTTGAGTATCACAGATCACCCTTTCTTGTCGTGATTGGTCGGCCACCGGATAAATCACCGAAAGAGATCAAAACCACAGTGAGAGTTGATGAGTTTAACTGGCAGTCGAAAAGATGGGTCGGGTCAGACGTTCTGGTCTTCAATTCAGGGCATTGGTGGAACGAAGACAAAACTGTGTTAACGTATGATAAATCCCTCAGCTTCTATGATCAGAATTCGACATTCTCTTCCTTCTTAACTGAGTTTATTTTTGTGTGTGTGTGCAGGGGATGCTATTTTGAGGAGGGAAGGAAAGTGAACAAGACAATGGGAGTAATGGAGGCATTTGGAAAGTCTTTGAAGACATGGAAGTCATGGGTCTTGGAGAAACTTGATCCTGACAAGAGTTATGTCTTCTTCAGAAGCTACTCTCCAGTGCACTACAGGTTAGGACAATTCAGATAAATGCTGTTTTACTATCGTCTTGAGAGACCGGGGTCTTTAAAGGTTTTGATGAATCTATGGTTGTTTCAGAAATGGGACATGGAATACCGGTGGTCTATGTGATGCAGAGATTGAGCCTGAGACTGATAAAAGGAAGCTGGAACCTGATGCGAGTCACAATGAATATATCTATAAAGTAATTGAAGAAATGAGATATCGACATAGTAAGGTTAAGTTTCTGAACATTACATATCTGACAGAGTTTAGGAAAGATGGTCATATTTCTCGGTATCGAGAGCAAGGCACTTCTGTTGATGTTCCTCAAGACTGTAGCCACTGGTGCCTACCCGGTGTACCAGATACATGGAATGAGATCCTCTATGCGCAACTCTTGTCAATGAACTATAGAACAAAGTGATTCCTTGAGGTAAATACTGATTTTATGTTTCTTGATCTAGTCATGATTCTGGTTCATCAATGCCTTCTTCAGGCTCAGTTTCATTTGTTTGCATTTGCTTGACCTTCTCGAGCTGTCTCAACAGGTTCAACCTTTCGGCTCCGTAGGTCGAAGGTATCTGAACAAAAAAGGAAAAAAGTGTTCTTTATCAACTTGATTGAAGAAATGTACAGAAGAGAAGAAGCAAGTAAAAAAGAAAGCATTACCAAGCCTGGCACATATCTCTGAATTGCAGCAAGCATAGCCGCATGACCAACTGCTGTGACCTGTTAGACATAAGTGCCCATTAGATTAGTTCATAGACTCAGACATATTGTAAATGTTAAGGTAGATGTAATGATACAGTGATTGGTATTACGGGATTTTGTACAAAGAGCAACCATCAATAGATCAGCATAAAGTTGTAGAAAACAGAAACGGTGTTATGAAGATGAACAACCAACGAGAATGGAAATATGATATTGGTAAATTTGATAAGGTTAGTATTTACTCACAGGAAGAAGCATAAGAACACCAATGGGAACAACTGATGCTAAGTCGGTCATGGTTCTGCGTAGTGCTTTCTTTTCTTTCTCTGTTAATTCATCTCCTACCACAGACCTCCGAAGGAGCTCCATAGCAGCAGCTGAATCAAACGCAAGAAGCTGAGTACCCTGCCACACGTCCTGTCAGAATATCCCGTAAAGTGCAATGTTAGTAACTATGTAGTGAAGTAGAAAAATAGTGAAGGAACAAAGCTGATTAGAAAACGCTGATTAGAAAATGCTGATTCGATCAATGAAACCGAAGATGTATATGCCATGAGGCGTGGAATGACATTCATACCGTAGTGGCATCTTTAAGTTGGTCAAGAGTTTTCTCAATGACGTTTTCTTTCTTTGAGCTCTGAACCAACTGCACACCTTTCGTACTGCTGCTTGATTTAGGCAGATCTTCAGAGGTTCGTCCCTGCAGAACATAGAGATATTTAGAATATTTACTATATAGAAACAAATCAAACATCTAGCAGCAGCGTCTGACTGCTACTTACTAACCGACTCATCTGTACTTCCTTGGACACGCTTCTCCAGCTCTATCAGTTCGTTCCTTAGAAGTTCGAACCGATAGATCTCATTGGGGTTGGAATCCACATTATCTACATTTTCTCTGGATTTCTCAAAATATTTATCTGTCTGCATAATGTAAAAAAATGTTAAAACCTCTCACCATACAACAAACTGAAAATGGTTGGATCAAACATAGCATGGAGACCAAATTAGAGATACCAAGAATGGACTGAGAAAACGAAGAGTACTAAGCAGAAATAGCCCCAAGTATAAGATCTGAATATGCTTTAGTATAGAACATAAGATAAGACAATGAAGCATACCAATGACTCGGGGCCAGGCTTCCCTTTTGGAGTACGAACAAAGAACCCCCAGAATCCACTATCCCTACTAATGTAGATGAAATACAATAAATTAGTTTCCACAACCAGAGGAATACAAAAAGGAACCTACGTTTATAACTCAAAAACAAAGAAAGAATTATTAACTAAAAGAACAAGCAACATACCTTGTGCCTTGATCTACAGAATTTATTGAATTCTTTGGGTCTTTTCCTCTTAGATACTGGCTTTGTTCCTCAGAGTACTCCTGAGAGTCACTGTCACCACCTCCCTGTATGAACCATATAAGGTTTTAGTCTTCCACAAACGTTTCACAAAATCAACTGCATTTTGCAATGGTATATTTCTCATAGTATAAGCATCCAGTGAGACTATGCTATGGACAGTTTACCAAGCTCCATCGTAAGTACTAAGATATCAATCCTAACTGCATCAAAAGGAAAAAAATCTGTAACAACAACTACAAACCTCTTGGAGGGAAGCTGCTTTGGCTCTGAAAGATGCCTCTAAAAATTCAGCCTCTTTCTTGAGCTTCCTTATCTTTTCTAGGTCAGAGCAAGCAGCTTTTATTTGCTCTTTTCCAGAAGATGAGCTTGATGCATGCAACTGCTGTAGCAAGCTTTCCAGTCTAACGAGAGCTCCATCTACACTCTCTAGAGCCTGAGAAATAACTGCTGTTAGGATCTATAGTACATCTGAAAGTCAACGGAGTTGTTAGCCAAACAACTGGATTCAGATAGTGTACAGAAAAGTGAATGGTTTCATGACTAATTCATAAGAGTACAAACCTTGTCAAATGAGCTTGACTCTCCATCAGTTGAGGATGAGGTCATGTCAATAAAACTCGCTTCTGTTACAGCCAAACTGCATCACACAATCCAGTTGCACACAGCCAAATTACTTGATTGTTAATTAAAAAAGTATACTCCACAACAAGGGATACAAGAATGCAAAATGCATAGGGATGGATATGTAAGGCGTTCTAAAGATGGATACACGAAGCTTCTTTCTACAGAATACATCGCTCTTCATGAGCTTACCTTGATATTCCCAGTTCTTCCTGGCACTGGATTAACTTGTTGTGCCTAAAACATTGAGAATATGAATCAATATGATCACCAATTACTTTGTTTTTCTCCAATTTATTTTATAAACATGTTGTCAAATACCCCTTGGATAAGAATTTTGCTGCCTTGACATTAGAAGGATTCTCAGGCCATTTGCTGTACTTAATAAAGCTCTGTAGCCAATAAGAGCAAACATTCAATATCTGTGGAAGAGCATCATAATTAGGTGGCCCTTGTGGTCTGCTTTTATGCCCGTGTGATTGTTCGGCTGGCTGGGAGTCCTTTCTGGCTGGATAGAAAGGAATCCAATCTAGTTCTTCACAGACAACCTACGCTATAGAATTCCATGATAAGATTTCAAACTGGTAACTATATATTTTCAACCAGTGATGGTATGATTTATGCCTACCTCTACATACAACTGGTAAGAACTGATGGCTGAAAGCTGAGGATATTGTAGGAGACTTCCCCCAATGAAGTGCCTAAATAAAGAAGATCTAAGTGATAGGGTGTATCAAAGAGTATGGTAAGCAAACAGAAGAAAAACAATGAGTCACCTAACAAGGTCTTCCACAGGATTCTCCAGCGAACTGAAACCATTTGCAGCTAAAAAAGACTGGGTGCTCTTGCCCAAGGCAATGAAGAATCCAAAAATAGCTAAATCTCTATCCAAAACCTGCAAGGCATCACCAACAAGTCATGATAAGCTCCCAAGATATTTCCAAGCAAGTCAACTTTTATTACTGATTTCAACAATCTAAACACTCTATGAGTTATAAAACTAAAAGATAAAACAGATTTCTGTTTCGATAAGTGCCACTCTACGAAGATCCTAGATAGTGTCATTTACGTTTGCAAACTGTTTCGGCTATGTTCTTTATAATCTAAATAGCACTTATAAGAAAAGGTACAGCAAATGATATATCCAATGATTTCAACATGGAAGGGTGGCTGTGTCATAAAAATCCTTCCCTTGCCCATAATTCTTTAATGTTTTCAAATAGTACGAGCTCACATCCATACTGTACAGAGATTCTAAAAGCTGTTCAGATATGTCCTCTACAAGTTTCTATTCATTACCTCTATACTTTCAGACGTTATTAATCTTGACCATATTTTCTCCCGATCAATAGCCCTCAGCAGTTGGTTTTGTATAAGATCTACCCAGAAGACAACCTCATCTGTATCACAGTCACTTTTTACTCTGCATGCTGCTGCCCGAGGTCCAAAATGAAGAAGAAATTCTCTGCGAAGACCAAGGGTTTTCATTGAATGATAGGTCTGAGGAAGTGGAACAAACCCAACAAATTTGTCCATCAATCTCCCTGTAGTATCTGGAATCACAGAAAAGAAGGGCGGGCACGAAAGTTTTGTTGGGCCAAGTTTTGTCACTGCTGCGATGCAATTCAGCACAAGCATGAGAAGTGACACCTCAATCTCATTGCTTGCAGCTGTGGAATTGCTTTTGACATAGCTGAAATGAAACATAAAGCTTCATCACTTTCCAAAAACCTCAAAGTCAAACGAGTGTTTTACAGAACGTACTCATATGAAGAGAGTAAAAAGAAATGACATACACAGAAGTAGCAGAAACAAATCGTTGGTCCCCCTCAAAACAATTCACAAAAGATGTCACCGCCGAAGGAACTTGCCCAGACCAAAACCACTCATTGGCTTCAGGATGACTGGAAGATAGTTTATCCCGCATCATACTATCAAGAGGAGCAGCTTGGCGTGATAAACTGCATGATGTGATTATTTAAACATGATAAAGAACCATGAAGCAGCAACAGACGATTATAATTAGACAGCAGCTGAGTTTTAAAAAGATTCAAACGTTGGTGAAAGGAAACTCTTTGGAAGAATAATAATCAAACCAATACCGCATAAATCCGAAAACTAATACTTTGTTGCATTCTATTTCAAACAAAATAACAAAAATTTCTACTAGATCAAGAACACAAGAAAATGTTGACAATCCAGTAACGCTGCATGCCATAGTTCTTAGGCCTTAAGTAAGTCGTGCAGTACCTCCTTTGTACAAAGACATTAAGATCATCGTCTCTATTGTTTCCTCTAGATGAAACCTCATTTGCAGCTTGTAGTAAGCAATACACGGAAGCCTGAGAATGATAAACAGAAGAAATCCTTAGTGTAAGCTAAATGTGCAATGGGAAGGGAACTTTTTGTTCTGGCCCAGATTTCCTAATCATGGTACCATGAAAGTGCAAAGAAACCAACTAATGTAAGCACTAGGAAGGAGGACTGATGTTAGAATGGTACAGACCTGATAAGAAAACGTCTTAACCCATGCATTTCTATCAACTCCGAGCCAGGCTGCTGAAAACCATGGTAATCTCGAAGAAGATATCTTCTCTTTAAGAGCCAGTTCAAAAGTCCTGGCAGCATCATGCAAAGACTGAATAAGTTCACCACAGCTATATTCATCTTGTAGTGATCCACTGAGTTTGGCCCTCATCTCCTGAACATCATCGCTAGCTCTTGACCCATTAACAGCCACTCCATCTTCAGCAGATGCAAGGAGAAAAGGCTGGGTAGTCCTCCGTGAACTCATTTTCTTGTTTCCAAAAAGTTTTCTCTGAAGAAAGTAGTTCTTATCATCATAGGTCACAAACAATTGAGTCCTGGAATTTCCGCAGCAGTTTGATATATAATCCAATTGTAGCACTCTTCTGCACGAAATCAAGGTTCCAACGGACATCCAAGGGTTTGAACAGCTACAATACCACGATTAATCAGAAAAATTCCACGAAAAGAGCATAAAATCGAAGATTATCGAGAGAAATGTAAGCTATTGGTTTACCTTGACGGTACAAGACCCGGCCGATGAAACTTAACTGCCATCTACCATGTAAGCTTTACGAATAATCAGTTGGGAAATGTCTTCTACAATTTTTGACTGGTGATATAATGAGATTGAGATGAGAGAACCAAAAAAAAAAAACGAAAAAACGCTGAGCTCGAATTTGATGCTCGAGTTTTTTTTGGGGAGGGAGAAAGAGATGATGACGTGGCATGGCCAGGATCTTTATCCGTAGACGTGGAGCTCACAAAATTCACTCAATCGAACGGACTTCTCCATTTGTAACTGACATCCAGTCATATCATACCACGTATGTACCTTTCTGCTGCTCGCTGTAAGATTATCATTTCCCACCTCACTTATTTCAATTTTTATTTTTAGAGAAATAATAAGTTAGTGTTTTTAGTTATTCTTTAGTTCCAAGCAATCAGTGAATGATTCATAAGATAATAAAGAAGAAAGAGCAAGTAGGAAACTAATAACCGAAGCTTGCTCATCTCTTACACATGCACACAAGTAAAATCCAAGAAACATAGCAACAGCAGTGTCCAGCAATTTGCTATCTTCGATTTTGTTAGTCGCTTTTCGATGTTTCGGTTGTTCTAGTGGCAGCTATTACGGCTGGATCAGGCGGTCCTCTAGCTATTGGATAGCCACCACCACCACCAAGAGACTGCTTCGCCTTTGCGTAGTCCACAAATATCGTCCGGCCGTTTAATTGCTGAAAGAAACTGTCTTTTGTTATCATAAAGAAATAGTTTTAAGCAAGTGAAAGCAGCAAGACAACAACAAACACAGTATACCTGTCCGTTGAACTCCATCAAAGCTTTCTGAGCTTCGTCAGCAGAAGCAAATGTCACGAAACCGAAACCTTTTGATCTGTCAGAGACTCTGTCCATAACTATTTGTGCTGATAAGAACCAGACAAAAATATCTCAAAAACTCTCAGATATACAATAAGCAGATCAAACACATGTGGGATCGATATTCATCTGATACCTTCAACAACTTGGCCACATTTGGAAAATGCCTCAGACAATCCTTGCTCTGTAGTGCAAAACGATAATCCTGTAAACAGAATCGAATTATTGGGAATTAAGCATTATTGGAGATTGTAAATTCAAAATGTTCAGAAAGTAGAGAACATCAGGTTCATAATCAATTTACTACAAACCGAACAACATGTGAGCACAAAAAGACCAAAGTTTCACAGAAACATGGCTTTGAAGAGAAACACAAAGTAAAAAATCAAAGCCATGAGAAGAAATGGTTACTGGACAACAGTGAATAGAATAGCTCGCAGAAGAAAATAACTTTCAAGACTTACAACATCATTACAGAAGAGATTTACCAATTTTCAATTAAAATGAATCATATTCAACAAATTTGCATCCGCTAAAACCTTAAAATTCTACAGCCTAGAAATGGATTGTATTAATCACAGATTCAAAAAGGAAAAATGAATAGAGAGTTACCACCAATAAAGAGCTTGGAAGCAACACCACGGCGTTGTGTGAAGAAACATGAGGCGGAGGAGTTTATTAAGCAGACGGATTTCAGGTGCCGGCCACCGATCCTTGCGAGCGCCGCCATTAAAATTTATGCGTCGCGAGAGGACTGTTGGAGAGACTACGAATAAGCATGTCATGAATCGGCCAATATGGGCCTGGCCCGGTCCATTTGGAGAGGGAACGGATTTATTGTATGGATATAATCCAGAGATGGGACAAAATCAAAACTAATCTATACGCTTAAGTTAACTAACAGATTTTCAAAATTTAAACAAGAAAAAGTGACAATTAACTTCCATTCATTTTGCTGTCTTTCCAAAAATCAATACAAAACAGAAAACAGAGTCACCAAGAGCACACAAATACAAAATATAAGCTTCTTCCATATAAACATTTCACACAAATACTAATTAAACCCTTGGCAATGCTTCTTCTTGCGCTCAAAGAGTCTGTATTGTTGACTTAGGGTCGTTTGAGAGAAACACCGGAGATAACGACAAGGATGGCTAAAAAGGTGACAGAGGCAAAGGCAGAAACCACAGCTCCGCTCGTTTTCTGACAGAAATCTCCAAACTGTTGGCAGATTGGAAGCCAGTTTGTGTTCGTATTCCCATTGTGTGCCAAATACACTATAGCCGCTGCCGCGGAAGCAGCTGCAGTGTCCAAAGCCAGAGCCGCCTGTACACATCAATAAGAAAACAGAGAATTGTTTAATTTCTGTATAAACTATAGCATCAAGAGTTTGAAGTATTGAGGAAGATGAGTACAGTGTCAAGAACAAGCAAGAGAAGTCTCGGAGCGACGGCTAGAGGACGAACAATTGTGACGACTGAGAAGGGAAGTGACAGGACAAGGTAACCTGCAACTATTGCAATGGCAACGACAAAGAACCTGAAAGAAAAAAACAGAAAGTTAGATAACTTAGTACCCATGGAACACAAGATGAAAGAAGAAGAAAGAAATATTGTGAGTCATACTGGAAAGTTGGAAGATCATCGTAGCTAGCTTCGAACTGCAAAAACTGAGTGAAGAAAGGGAGTGTCTCGTCACTAGTTCCCATTGTGGCAGCAGCAGCTAAGGCAGCTACAATGGCAGCTAAACGGAGAAGGAAATCGAAAATGGAAAGGCCTCTCTTGTAACCTCCAGAGCCAGTGTGGTCTCTGGCTAAACCGAGGAGAGGAGCTTTGCCTTTGATGACTGAGCTAGACTCTGCAGGGACATCAACGGCGATTGAGTCACTCTTCATCTTTTCTCTTTTAACTTTCTCAGTGTGTTCACCAATCTTCTTGAAGTACTTGTTTGGGGGGAATGGTACTGGATGCTTTTGCTGTTGTGAGTGTATGGCTTTTATAGGGTTTAGGTTCTGATGGTGGACTTTGTTAATGGAGTAGAGAAAGAGTAGTTGTTGTTTTGTTTTTCCCTAAGATATGGAGTTGGCAACAAAATTATACAAGTCAACAAGTAACTAAAATAATAAATAATAATTGGATCAGCAGATCATATATCCCTAAGTCAAGAGACTCTTATCAGTTGGTGGTGCATCCACCGTATTATTATTATTATCTTACCAAAAAAAGTTGAAAAACTTTATTCCAACTAATCAGTAGATCAATATAACCAAAAGGGAAAAACCCAAAGAACTAACAAAACCCATTCGCTAATAGTTCAAACGATGAGCTAAGTAAATGACCTTGAGTTCGACTAGAGCACTACAATTCAACTGTTAAAAACTCGCTCTACTTCCCAATTTGAAAGTGCGAAGAGGAAAAGGTTGTCGTTGTCTTAACTTAAGCATCATACCCATGCTCAGCATAAACGGGTTGTCGTTGTCTTAATATTGGGTTTGGGCTACTGCATACGTTGGGCTTCTGGCCCAAAGTCAACTAATCTTGGAATGATGTTTTTTGGGGCTATATAAGATGGGTAGGGTACGGAACACACAATCTACTTTTGAGTTCTCTGGAGCAGCTTTGGTCTTTTCTCTCTTCAGGTTTTTTTTGTTCTCTCTCTCTCTCTCATTCATTACTATAAATCCAGCTTGTTTAGTTGTTTGATTGTGAAGATTCTTCGTTTTAAACTTGATGTATCGCATATTATCATCCGATTTAGGGATTTGAGTATTTATGTCTATGTTTTCTTTTCGTATGAGTAGTTACAGCTCGCGATCCAGATCCATATCCAGTCATGGCGGGTGTAGTAGCAAGAATTGTGGAAAAGTTTGGTAAACGTGATATTTGGTATCGAATATCGTTGATATCAATTCCAGTCTCTAGTGTCCTAATAGTACTAGGGAATATGGAGCTTGCTCGTATCAGAGAGGAGAAGAAGCTTTTGAAGGAGAGGTTTGATCAACTGAGGGCTAGAGGAATAATCAGAGATCAGTAATCCAAAAGTGTGTTTAGGCTTTGTTTTTTTGTTTCTTTTCTATGAATTTAATTTTTTATTTCTCCTTTCCATGAATTAACCAACTCTATGTAACGAGATGATTTATTCTTGTCTCTCTAAGACTCGAGATGATTCGCTATTGATAAAACTTCTATTATTCTAACATTTTTATTGCAAAACTATTTTTTCAACTATTCTCTACCAAAAGTACAATAAACATACAAAATTCAATCCAGAAGCGTGTCATACCTTTGTGCCTTTGTGTCTTTTCTTGGATTAAGATACTGCTTTTGTTACTCAAGAGTGTACTCCGGAGAGTCAATGTCACCACCTCCCTGAGTGAACGTGAACCATATGATGTTTTTTTAGTCTTTCACACATGTTTAATCAATCCAAACGCATTCTGCAATTCTTTGTTTCTCATAATGTAAGCACTCTTTGAGACTCATGCCAACACTTCGTAACAAGTGCTTGAGATTGGTCTATGCTATGGTCAGTCTAGCAAACTCAAGTGTCAGTACCTAGAATATCAATCCTAACTGCATCAAAGGAAGACTCTTTCTTATTTTATCTAGGTCAGAGCACGCAGCTTTTATTCGTTCCTTTACAGATGATGAGCTTGATACATGAGACTACAAACCAAATGGAAAAAACCAAAGAACTAACAAAAACCAATCGTTAATAGACTAATAGTTCAAACGATGAGCTAAGTATATGACCCTGAGTTCGACTAGAGCATTTAACTTCTATGGAGGATAATTCCCAGTACGAAAATAATAACTGTAGACTATATAGGGAAAAGAGAGTAGTACTCTGGAAAACTTGTGGAGGGAAAGAACGGTCATGCCTCGATTTCCCAGCCACGCTTGGCCAGATCTTGAATCACACGCCTCGCAGCTTCTACATTATCGTTAAGAGGAGAGTAACTCCACTTCTCACACATCTTGAAATATTAAATCCATGTAGAAGCTAGTGTCAGGATTTATCGGAACATAAACAAAAAAGAGAAGGGTGTCTCGGAGTATAGCTATCATGTAAACAAAAACAAAAGACTTGAATAGAGTTATCAGAATTACATCTTCTTTGCCGGTCAAAGGTCGAACAGCTCCTCTACCATGGAGAGTCTTCTGGAAGTCAGAAAATTTCCATGTACACCGTTCAGCACCCACAACATAAACGGGTTTCCTGTGTAGAGAATGAGATTTTGATATCATTTTAAGAGTGTGAAAAGGAAAAGATTGTCGTTTTCTTAAACATACCCGGTACTACATGCCTCGCTCAACATACTTATAGAGTCAGCAGTTATGATAAAAGTATTGGCTAAAGCTAGATGTCCCAAATGCGGATTAGGGTCTGAGAAATGGATGAAGAGAAAACATCAAACTTTGCCACAGACAAGTTGAGAGTAAAAAGCCGTTTACCTTTTCCATCCCAAATGTAGACCTTAGAGTTAGAGCTCAATTCTCCAGTTATGACTTCTACAACCTGTAGAAAGATCGAGTATATGATGACCATCCGCTCCCCATGATCGTGACATTCTAAAGAGACTTTTACAAACCTTCTTTGGTGTTCTTCTTGAGAAAGATATTCTTAGGCTTCCACAGCTCCAGAGGATACTCTGAAGCATACCACACAACTGTTTAGCAAGATCAACACCATACAAACAGTTCCCTATAACAAATTAACAAAAAAAAAACGTAACCGCAGTTACAAATACAGATCGATAGAGTATATAAAATACAAAGAGGCACAATGTGTTTACTTGTAGGTCCTCCAATATTAACTACAACCAAAGGCTTTGGCAGCGAAGCAAACTCGTTTTTCCATTCCGATGTAGCATTTCTTAGAGTAGAAGCGTCGGCGTAATGAAGAGCTCCAGTAGTGAGAAACTGGATTTCAGAATTCAAGCTTGTTACTAGCAACAGAATGACAATGCCTTGCCATCAAATCCATTTTAATGAACATTGCAAAAGACACATACCACATTTCTACCTGGATGTTCACGTGGAGTTACCCATGGTCTGAGAAAGAAAGGAATTTGCCTCTTCCCTTCAGGTGTTAAAGAAAAATAATCGTGTTGAGGTGTGATCACTAGATCAAATCTCTCAAGATGCGACCTTGGATGTTGCACCTGGAAAAACAGTAAACAAGAAGAATCAAGTTATAACAAGGAGAAAACAAAGAGTATGAGGCCAAGATTTGGCAGTTGCTGATATCAGTCACATGGAAAAATCAGCTAAAACCTTCATATAAAACAAAAAAAGCTATAGAATTTGTTGTTTTTTTCAAGGGAAAAGACTTAACCTGAACAACAAAAACATTTTCCATAGCCAGTCGTCTTATTGAGCTTGCGACGGAAATAGTATCACTACCAGACGCCACGACTAACAACGGGCCATTCCTGTGATAAGGCAGACGACAAGTAACTCAAATTCTATGTAAAGAGATCTCAAAATCAAGCAGAGGAAAATTTGAACAATACTTTTCAAACGTTTTACGAGCCATAGCAGCAATCTGCTTCGCATCATCTACTTCAAACACATTCGTGATTCCTACAGCCATTTCCAGGGAAACAAATTACTGCCAAAAATCTCATTTTTCAAACTGTGAATAAAAGTTGAAGGTTGTACCAGTAGCGTTAATGGATAATCCGGCACAGATAGTGCTGATAAAACGATGAATTCGTTTGTAGAGAGAGATAGGAAGCCATTGAAGGATTCCACCTCTTGGTTTAGCTACTCTCTGAACAGGAAAAAACAAACTCAGAAACATTGAAAATGAAGAAGCCAGAAGAGGAATAGTGTTTTAGACGGAGATTACATAATAGAGGTGGCGATCGAAGAGGCCTAAGGATCGAAGGAGACCGATGCATTGATTCTCCGCGCCGGCGCAGCCGTTTCCGATCAGAACTGCTCGTTTCACCGTGCGGAAAACACATCCTTGGAGATTCTCCGATAAACCAGTGACGGCCAGTTCCCGTGGCTGTGTTCGTCGCATTAGAGGTGAAACTTGAAAGGAAAAGAAAGTTCAGTGACGAGAGGGATTCCTGACGAGAGTGATGACGACTGACCAGCTAGACCAAACCGAAGTTGAAATCAGAATAAATCGAAAATCAATTTGAACCGGGAATCGGAACGAATTAAACCTTCTTCAGCTATTTCAAGCGTTCTAATTTTTTTACGATTATTAGCAAGTTGATTTCTAAAGAGTTTTAAAATTTAAGATTCTAACTCTTGTGGATTTCTATATTTTTACTAAATTAAATTATTGTATTATTTGTGTTGATAATTTTGTAATTCTTTCAAAAATTTGTGTTATTGGTTTGTTGATTTTCTAACTCTATTTCATTTTTTTTGGCTATTAAAAGTTTGAGTATTTTCCGTTGCAATTTTGTCAAATTCTAGAGCTACTGGAATATAAGTTCTTTATATTTTCAGTCATTAACCATAATTTTCTGTTGCAATTCTCTCTCAATTTTATTTTTTCAAAATGTTAGTGAAATCTTTCTTCGCTAGGCTACGACTGATAAATTAGTTCATCGAGAAAGAGAATACTTGATTTTTTGCTTAGTATCAGTAGATCCACATATATATTGCTTCAATTTTGCTACATGATGATGTTCATTTCGAATTGATAAGTTTTGAGTACATTTCGTACCAATTGAAACTTACGACTTCTCAATTGTAATTGTAGTATTCAGTTAAGAAATTTTAAAGAATTAAGAGGATCAAAAGTAGATTTTAAGGAATTGAATTAATTCTAACCAAATCTTTGCATGAATTCCTGGAATTTTTTATTCACAATCTTGAGTGGGATTTTTTCTTTATTAATCCTAATATTGAATAACACTAGCATTTAATAAAATTTGTTAATCAAGAATTTAAATAATACTAGAATTAATAGAATCTAAAATACAAAAATTAAATTCTTAAAATTGAACACACACTCATCCCCCTCTCCTTCTAAAGTTAGTGTAGGCCTTCATTTCTTTCTTCGCTAAACCGCGGCCGGTAAGCTTTTTGCTACCACACTCATCCATGTGTCTACTCGAGTCTTCCCACCTGCCCCGTCGTCTTTGTTTAGACTAAATTTATTTTTTTGGTCTTTGATTTCATTTTATTTTATTTTATACTTTTTTAAAGTGTATTATGTTTTTTTGAATATTTCATTGTTTCTACAAAATAAAATGTATCATGAATGAATTGTCATATAAAGGTAAAAATGTTAGATTTACAATTCCTATGCATAATATTAATTTTTTTTTTTGTTATTTACCTAGAAGTTTAAAATACTTTAATTTACGCAGATTGATGTTGACATAGATATAGAAGTTAAACAAAAACAAGAAGAACTTTTTAAAATTAAAACTTTAATTAAATAATGTAAATAAATATGCCACATGCTACATTAATATTAAACATGTGGATACATAACAATAAAAAAGAAGCACATAACAATAAAAAAAAAAAAAAAATTAAGGTAAAACGGTAAGTGCCACAACACTGCTGATTAGAGCTGCTATAGCTCCAACCACAAATCCAGGTAAGTTTCCACCTCCAAATAACGCATCAATTGGACCAACTCCAAACGATACAATCATTTGTGGTATCACTATTGCCATGTTTAAAACTCCTAGAGAGAGTCCTGAAAAAATGACAAAAAATGTTATCACTATCCTTATTAATCTGATAAACGCTTTAATAATAATCTTAAACAGAACGATTATGTATCTTATTGATACATTTATGACAAATTTTATATGGTGAATGAAAACCAACTAATAATTGAAGATGTAAACAGATTGTATAAAAATATCAATTAACCAATAAATTAGTACATAACATACATCACCCTATGTGAAAATATATACTCGATCGTTTTTCTTATAATTGGAAACTGATCTCTCCATTACCGTTTTTTGTGTTCACACATTTTAATTAGCATTACTATGAGAATGTAGGTTCAAATTAGAAACAAAAGGAGAGGTTAAAATTAAATACCTTGACCGGCACCGGAACTGCTTGAAATAATGGAAGCTAATGCAAATGGAATACTAAATGTAATCTATAAAATATAGCAAAAAATGGATTAATATTGTTAAACAAAATAATAATTCATGGATAATAGTAACAAAAATTGGTAAAAGACATGGTGGACTTACAGCAAGAGGAATTCCAAGAATAGCAAAGAGACTCAATGCTCCATCTCTGATGGCATTGGTAGGAAGGGCCATCCGACCAGCGATCTTCCGGTGCTCCTCAGCCTTTTTAGTAACCAAAACTGTCATTGCCAAACACACCGCGAGGATTATGTTCACAGCTCCCCAAAGCCTTTTAGCTCCAATTTTCTTACTAATCACTCCAATAACAAGGGACATGACTCCAAGAACGATAGAGTTAAGCATCAACCCCAACGAACCAACTTGGATTCCGTGGTTGTATAGTTTCTTCATTTTGTCATCTCCTGCTGAGTCTCCACCATACACTTCACGACCCATCCAATCGGTATCGTATAAAAGAAAAGGAAACCATGCGATCCAGTTCAAGGCCGTGACGGCTAGAAGCATCCACATTGGACGTTTCATCACCTTGAAAGCTCCAAAGATCTCGCCAAAGAAGGGAGTTTTCTCATTGTCGGAATCTGCATTAGGCGACCATTGCTTGTCTTCCACGTACCAAAGAGCTATGATTGTGAGGACTATGAGGAGAGTGATGGAAATAATGAAACAGCTCTTGAGATTTGCACAATAGATGTCGCATGCTTTAGTCACTGTGAAAGGGAAAATCTTGTGGAGGTTAGTGTACGATCCCGCAGCGTATCCCAAAACGTTTCCAACGGCCATGAAGAAAGAGAAAATCGCGTTGGCAGTTCGAGTTTTCTTAGCATCTCCGGCTGCTAAATCACCAAGAAAAGCACGGCAAGGTCCTTGAAGAGTGTTGTTAGCCACGTCAAGGATCCAGAAACCGACAACGAAGAAACCAACGGCTCTTATCTTGACAGCTTCGTCGAGTTTATCTCCCATGGTGTGGCCGAAGTCAGCCGCAAATCCAATTAGTATAACAGCAAGGGCAACAAGCAAGGCACCAGTGGCGATGAAAGGTCGACGACGACCGAATCTTGACTTGCATCGGTCGCTGAAGTAACCGACGGTTGGCTGGACGAGCAGACCGGAGATAGGACCACATAGCCATATGAAAGATGACCATTTGTGTGGGACTCCGAGAAGCTGAACGTATGGGGTTAGGAGAGAAAGCTGAAGAGCCCAACCAAACTGTATACCGGCTGCGATAGAAGCCACTGATATCATCTTTCTTAGAGGTGACGGCTCATCAGGAACCACAACCGACGAAGAAGACTGTCTATCAACAGGCGCCGCATCTTCTTTTGCTTGGATGTCACTCATAGTTTCTTCACGTTATCTTAAGAGGTTGTGTTTTGGTGATGGTGAATCGTGATAGAGGAGATGAAAAGAAACGGACTCGTCTCTTAAAGACGAGGTGTGGAAGATGAATGAGATTTATGTTTCTATAAACGTTTTGATTCTGTGTTTCATTAGTTAAGAAAATAAATCATTTATACTAAAGGATATAACGCAAATATCCTTATAGGAATTTGGTAATAATGACAAGACTAACTGAAATCAGTTTATTATCTTATCTTTACATATTCTGAGATCGTGACAGATTTCTTGTTTCTGTAATATGTTTTTGTTTACAATTTCTCGTCAAATTTGTTTTGTTCGTTTTCCTTTTTTAAATTTCTGTTTGCATCAAACCGCATTACTGTTACATATTATTTTGACTTCCTCCACAAGAAAAAGAAGGTGAAACAAATGATATCTCAAAACCCAATTTGGGTACGTTAAGTATCCAAATTGATTATGTCGTCAGTTACGAGCCTAACATAAAATGGTTAAGTATCCAAAATTCCAAAGTGATTATGTCGTAAGATATGGGCCTAAAGTCCATAAACGTGAAAAAGCTTCTTCGATTAAGGTAAAACAAGCAAGTTTTCACGTTATCTTCACTAGATATATGTCTATCAATATTGATGATAATATTAAAGTCAAATTTCACAAACCTCGAACGAAGCTGCAATGTCAAGCGAAGAAATTTGCCAGCAGCAGAGAAAACGAGAACATCTTCTTTCCAGCATGATTGCAAGCTCTCCAAAAGACTAACGCTCTGTCTGAGCATCAAGTTGCGGGAAATCGGGTTTATATGAGTCAGAAACCTGAATGAAAACAAGAGAAGCTGAGAAGCCACTACTCTAATGGCAAGTATAGCCATCTATGATAGTTCTCGAGTACCTCAGTGAAAAGTACACTCCCACATTCCATTACTTCATGAATTCAGTACATATCGCTTGAGAGTTACATCAGACCTTGACGGACAATAACTTCTTTCAGGATAGATTTTGCTAAGAAGTTGTCTGTTTTAGCAACAAGATACAAAGAAAAGAGTACAATGAGTGAAATGTAAAACGACATCATAGAAGGAAACAATGTCCAATTATGATTAATGAACAAGGTTGGTAATACATCAAAATATGAAGTCTGAGATGGATCTCGGTGCTGAAGACGGTAACTTTCACGACCTGACATTTTCGAATCGCTGTTTCCCCTCCCCTGTGCAGACCACCGGCGATGGAGGAGTTTGTCATATAGTGTCTCTGTATTTAGACTGCGTGCCGAATTAAAGTTATAGAGCAGAACTCCGTGTCGGCATGGCTCAATCCAATTCGGTTCGGTTCGGTTCGGTTTAAGTAAGAAGAAAAAAACTTGATGAATAAGGCGATTCTGGTCTTTTTGTTTTCTGTCTTGTTTTGCCTATAAGGCTTAAAATAACATGGGCTTAAAGCCCAATAGTCAATAAACGAGGATAAGCTTCTTCGACTAGGGTAAAACAAGTCTTCACTATATATACAATGCATCTTCGATTATAACCCCCAATTCTTAGATATTAGGGCTTATGTTCTAAATCGTGTTATTCGTATTTATCGTTTTTTTTTTAAATCGTTGCGCAGCCCTTAAGATCGCCTTCCACAAATGCTTAATGGAAGCGTGTCGAGTCATTGCTGCGCTAAATCGAAATTTATTAAGGGTTTTTGATTAGGGTTCTCCTAAGAACTAACCCAGTTTTTACCTTCCTGATTTATTATAGGTCGAGTTTTTTTATATCGGCATTAGATCTGGAATTAAGGTCCTCTCTCGCTGACTCTTCAGATATAAGTGTTTATCTCTTTTATCTGCTAGAGATCTTTGCGTTTGAGGATTTTCAGATTTTAATTTCGTTCATTTAGTATCTCGTTCTATATAATCGGGTAGGATACATTGTTTTTATTGGTTTTGCAATGAAACGGCGAGAATGATGAACCAATTAGATGTGCGAATGAGGGGTAATTTCCTCATTATGAGCTTAAAACTGTTTGAGGCATATTTAACATCTCTGACTTCGCCGCTTTTCAAAAGTTTTGTTTGAGTTTTTATTGTTTGTTTTGGTTTGATGGAATAGTGGAAAATGAGGAACATATAACTCAAACGTGAATCAAACCATGTACCAGTTTTTGCTTATTGATATTCTGATTCCACCATTTGAAATGAATAACCATATTTGCTTTGTTTTCTTGATTTGGTTTGCTGTGTTTACGATGAACTCTCATTTGCTTCTCTGTATTTATTATCTTTTTATTAAGAAGATCAACTCATACGAAATGGTGATGTTTCAAAGTGAATTACTTCCAACCTTGATATCCTTAAGTTACAATTAGCGACTCATGAACTAATCGAAATATGGTTTGCCTTAGTTTGCCGTAAAGTAAGTGATATACTGATATGTAAACGATGTTGGCATGGACTATCTTTCAAAGACAACACCTGAAACAGAATTCTTGAGCTTGGACATGGAAGTGACTAATAATGGAAAATTGTTTATAGATAAAAAAAATAATACCAAATATGAATTGTTAACGACATTTCAATTTTGTATGTCCACTCGGAGATCTTCCTTTGGTTTTACAAACATAAATCAATATCAGAAGTCATAAGATTAGTCTATGGGATTGGCTATTATTTTGTTGTCAGGTGGCAATACTTACCCCAAAATGCCCATCGTTGGTTCAATATGAATATATGATCATCCTATATAGCTCTTTCCTGAGGAAAACAACCAAATATAGCTCTTTCCATTGATCTATTAAAGATGTCATCTCAACAAACCTCAATACTATTAGGAGATAGCTTGCAAATCTTATATCATGTGAGATATCATGAATTCAATTTGAAAAGAGTGAATAAATGGCTTGTTAACTCTTTAACTTTGACAATGATGACTTGATTTTGTGTTAGTTTGCTACCAATATCAAAGCCATTCATAGTGGATGGTTGTAAACTGCCCATTTTTTTTCTGTACAACCTTCTCTCCGTTAACATCTTTGCAAATGAACCCATTGAAGTATAGTACAATATCAAACAAACACATAATGTTTGAGTATTCCCATTAAAAGAGGATTGCAATCAGATAAAAAATATATAAATTACCAAATGGAATAGATCTTAAAAGAAAATAATTACCAAATGGTATTTTACCATATTATAGATTTTTTTATAATAAGTAAAATAATAATAAAATATAAAAGAAAAAAAAGAGTCTAAAAAGGCCCAAAACACTAACAGTCAAAAAAAGGCCTAAAACACAAACCGTCTAAAAAGGCCCAAAACATAGTTCGGCTTAAACGACCCAAACCACAACAAAAACCACCCGATTATCTTTTTCTCTCGGATTGGCGTTAAAAATTTTACTGGCGAGATTTCGGATTGAGGAAAAGAAAAGTGACTGGAATTTAGGGTTTAGACTCCGGCGAAGAAGGAGATTTCAAAGCTTCGAAGACAGAGAAAATGTCGTCGACTCTCCTCGAGCAAACTCGCTCCAATCACGAAGAGGTTGAAAGGTTGGAGCGATTGGTTGTGGAAGATCTACAGAAGGAGCCACCGTCCAGCAAGGACAGATTGGTCCAGGGACATCGTGTTCGTCACATGATTGAGTCTATTATGCTCACCACTGAGAAACTTGTACGCTTTCTCTCTTCTTCTCGTCAATTTTTAATCTTCTTTTCTATTTCCCGCATATGTTTTTATGTCTCTTCTCTTTTGAATACGTTAGATCAGAGCAGAGAAACTTGGGTTGCTGATTTTTTTTTAAATAACAGGTTCGTGTTGAGTGTTGCCTCTTTTTCTGTTAATTGCTTTAGCTTTTTAGGTTATCATTGTGGGGTTTAAGTTAGCTTTGAATCACTCTGGCTTGGGTGTTAAATTGAGAAGAAACTTCAGAGATTGGTGTTGAATATAGGTTATAGTTGGGGTCTTAAGTGTGTATGTAGGGATTCTAAGTTTTGAGCTAAGCATGCTTCAGTGTTATTTCACAAATTTGAGTTAATTTTTGTTGTTGATAATTAACTCAAACTTGGATTAATGCTAACCTTGATTCTTGTTTGTTGTAAGGTTGAAACCTATGAAGATAAGGATGGGGCGTGGGATGATGAGATTGCAGCGCTTGGTGGCCAGACTGCGACAGGGACAAATGTGTTTAGTGAATTTTACGATCGTTTGAAAGAGGTTTGTTCTTTATCCTTTGCACCTTCCTTGGTCTTTTTTCCCTAAAACTTGCCTATGGTTCTCTATACCAAGACTTGGCTTTACTTTAGTTTCTGTGGGTTGTATATTAGAGATTGAGCAGCTAACTTTACCGGACTATTAGTTAATCTAGACATTGTTATTTAGCTGTTGATCTTTTAAAAAAAAATAGTTTTATTGATTGCCTTGAACCACTGTGATGGAGAATCAAGAATTATGTACAAAATCTCAGTGAAAGTGTATTAGTTCTGTTCCATCAACAATTTGGTTAGCTGTATAAGGCTTGCTTTGCATAAGAGTATTAAGGCGGTGAAATTTTCATGAGGACACCCTGAATAAGATTCAAATTGCTAATTCGTTTTTTTTTTATTGTCTGAATTATTTGATTTTCTTGTACCACTGATGAAAGCATCAGAGCTGCAACTATTTAACTTCTTTTATAAACTTACAGATACGTGAATATCATAAAAGGCATCCTTCTGGACGTCTTGTTGATGCTAATGAAGACTACGAAGCACGCCTGAAGGAGGAACCAATTATTGCGTTCAGTGGAGAGGTAGGTTTCTGCTTGACTTTTTATTGTTGCTATTTGTTGACGCATTTTTTAACAGTTTGTAAGCCCCTTTTTTATTGTCAATACTTAAATCTTCTTGTCTGTTACGCAGGAAGGCAATGGTCGGTACTTGGACTTGCATGATATGTATAACCAGTACATCAACTCTAAATTTGGGGAAAGGGTTGAATATTCTGCTTACCTTGATGTTTTTTCTCAACCAGAGAAAATACCGCGTAAACTGAAGTTATCGAGGTAAACACTTCATTGGAATTTTCTTTTACTTAGAAAGCCTCCAATTATTTTTCTAGCTGCAGCTGAATGGCTTTCCTTTTTGTATTGCTATTTTTCATTTTAGGCAATACATGAAGTATATGGAAGCTCTACTTGAGTACCTGGTCTACTTCTTCCAGCGAACCGAGCCGTTGCAAGATCTTGACCGGATACTTTCTAAGGTTTAAGCTCCTCCCTTTCTTTATCATTTTATTGCGTTTACCTTGTTGCCTTATGAAATTTTATGGGCGTTTCGAACTATGCATTAGTACATAACTGGTATATTTATTCGTGCTTAAGAAGTTTCTACTAGTTTCCCAAGTATTAAGTGTAGAACTTTGGATTTGATTTCCTTAGTTCTAACAACTGGTTGCTTTGTGAGTCTTTCATCCCCCTGGAGATAATACATAATTTTGGAAAATAAATGGCCATAACTAGATGGTTGTATTCAATATTCATTGGTGCATAGTTTGCTCTAAGTGCAGAGATTGTATATCCTCGGAAGGTTTTGAACCATGTTATAGTTTGACATTCTGGTAGTTCTAGTTTGGCCAATGCTGTGCCTATTGTTTGATCTGTTGCGATTAATATGTTTGGTTCTTTTACAGGTTTGTTCTGATTTTGAAGAGCAATATGCAGATGGAATAGTAGAAGGCCTGGATAATGAACTTATTCCATCTCAGCATACTGTCATAGATCTTGATTACTACAGTACAGTCGAGGAACTGGTAGATGTAGGACCTGAAAAGCTAAAAGAGGTAATGACCATACTACTTCATGTTAATATCCTTTTTGAAGCATATTCCCCTAATCATATGTTCTTTGTATGCCATTCAGGCATTGGGGGCATTAGGACTGAAGGTTGGTGGTACTCCGCAGCAGCGTGCCGAGAGACTTTTCCTGACAAAGGTTTTTACACTTGCTATATAATCTCCTATTTCTTTAAGTTTCGTCTTATGAGAGGGTACTTTTATCAATTAGTAGCCGCGTTCTTGTTGTTCTTACTGGGTTTGGAAGGAACATTTAGCTGTTATGAAACCTAGTTTGGTAGTTCAGCTCAGCTCTTCTTCTAATATGAAACTAAGGCTTTTGTTGTCATAGTTCATGTTTTGTAGGGATTGAATTCTATTTGAAGCTTTTCTTATTACCTTGAGGTTATCTAATTCCCTTAATTAATTCAATTTTTGTACAGCATACGCCTTTGGAAAAGCTGGATAAGAAACATTTTGCCAGACCTCCACACAACGGAAAACAAAACGGAGATGCCAAATCAACACATGAGTCTGAAAATGCTAAAGAGATTGCACTAACAGAGGCCAAAGTGAAGAAACTCTGCAATTTACTTGATGAGGTTAGTTGATTGAAAGCTCATAGTGACATTTTTTTCCCCCTCCCAGATATCTAGTTGTACTTTTTCTGTTAACTTTTCTTGTTGTCACCTTTTATAGACCATCGAAAGGACAAAACAAAACATTGTAAAGAAACAGTCGTTGACATATGAAGAAATGGAGGGAGAACGTGAAGGGGAGGAAGCTAATACCGAATTAGAAAGTGATGACGAGGACGGTTTGATTTACAATCCGCTGAAGCTACCAATAGGTTGGGATGGGAAGCCTATACCATACTGGCTCTACAAACTTCATGGCCTTGGCCAGGTATGTAGTTTATTTATGAGACCATTGTTGTATCAAAGGAACATAGATTCACATTAAATTTCTTGTTATTACGCAGGAGTTTAAATGCGAGATATGTGGGAACTATAGCTATTGGGGAAGAAGGGCTTTTGAGAGACATTTTAAAGAATGGCGACACCAACACGGAATGCGTTGCCTAGGAATCCCAAACACAAAGAACTTCAACGAAATCACTTCGATTGAGGTAATAATATAATATGATCAAAGACTTTGTACAGCTTAAAGTAGTAAATAGTTTGGTAATTTGATCTTGTTGTTGTTTGGTTTGTTTCAGGAAGCCAAAGAATTGTGGAAGAGGATACAGGAGAGGCAAGGAGTGAACAAATGGAGGCCAGAACTTGAAGAAGAATATGAAGATCGTGAAGGTAACATTTACAACAAGAAGACTTACTCTGATCTTCAACGCCAAGGTCTCATCTGATTGATCACATCCTCTTGATGAAATCTTCTCTCCTTACTATATCCCTTTAAACCATATTCTACCTTTCGCCTTTGTAAAATCAAACCATTCGTCATCTTTTTGTGAGGTTTCGTCTCATTAAAACAGTATTTAGTTTATGTTTTTGAATTGACTATCACAATCGAGGATATAAAATTTGTTTTTGTATGGACAATGCTAGTAAGGAATAGTTGAGGACTTTACTTCAATAACAAGAAACAGATATGAGTTAATATAGGATACTACATGTAAGAATCAATCACTAAAGTTTTCAGATGATAGTGTACTCACAAATTTTGAACTAATTTTTTGATCTTTGATATTCTTACAAAATTGGAATGTTTTAATTTCCTTAATTATCCAATTCCTAACAAATCATTGGTTCCTTTTTTGATAAAACTTAAAATTTGAGTCAAACTTTATAAAAATTATCAAAATAAACAGATACAACCTCAATACCTCATACGACTGTCAAATTTTTTAAAGTAAGCTATCACATAGTTTACCTTTATTTTTTTTTATTATATTTATTTACGATATTTTTTTTTTTTGAAAAATACACAGATATTTGATTTTGGTCAGATATATGTCCATATACGAAGACTTTCAAATTTTATTTGTTTTCAAAAAACCTAAACATACAATCTCATTTTGCTATTTTGGAAAGAATAATGAAATATTCCTTTCTTAATCATATTCCAAAATTTTAATTAAGAAATAAAAGTTGGGATGGGCTTTACCTTTTTTATTTACAGTCCAACGGCCTCATTCGATGACTAGTGTAAAATTATCCAGTGCCAGCGCATTCCAACTTCGAAGACTAACCTATCCACCGTTAGATCTAAAATTTAATCATCTAACGGCAACAGATGAAATCCCCAAAAATATGACCGTTGGAATTGAACCGTTGGCTCCTCCTCCTCTTCATAAGCAGCGCTCGCTTCCAATCTTCGTCACAATCGCAGAGACTCTTTACGAAAGAGAAATATCAAGACTAAGAAACAAGAAGAGTAAGAATCATTGGGAGAGCGATCATGGCGACGAGAGCAAACGTACCTGAACAAGTCAGAGGTTTGTTCTTCGCGTCTTTTAATGGGTTTATCGTTGATATCGTCGTTCTTAATTCTATGAATCGATTTGAATTAATCTGGGTTATCGTTGATCTCGTTGTTTTGATTTCTTTGAATCGATTTGATTTTTTTGCTGGGTTGTGTTTGATATATGTACGATCCGCGTGTGAAATCTTTGCTTTTTGGATTACGCCGATCTAAAATCCGGGTTTGGTTTGATTCGTTTAACTTGAATATAACTCGTTTGCCCTAAATCGGTCCGATTTGGGTATTGTTATGATTACTCGTCGACGATACAGATCCGATTTGAATATGAAGTATCTCGTAACGGGATCGATTTTGTTAATCTTTAGAATTGAAATTGTGAATCTTTAGAAATAAAGATGAGATCTTGATGGGTTTCTTTTGAATTCTGTGAAACAGGTGCTCCTCTCGTTGATGGTTTGAAGATTCAGAACAAAAACGGTGCTGTGAAGAGTCGGCGTGCCCTCGGTGACATCGGAAATCTTGTTTCTGTTCCCGGAGTTCAAGGAGGAAAGGCTCAACCTCCGATTAATCGACCCATTACTCGAAGTTTCCGTGCCCAGTTATTAGCGAATGCCCAACTCGAAAGAAAGCCAATCAATGGAGACAACAAGGTTCCAGCTCTTGGTCCAAAGAGACAACCTCTTGCTGCAAGAAACCCAGAAGCTCAAAGGGCGGTTCAGAAGAAGAATCTAGTGGTTAAGCAACAGACGAAGCCTGTTGAAGTGATCGAGACGAAGAAGGAGGTGACTAAAAAGGAAGTAGCGATGTCACCTAAGAATAAGAAAGTGACGTACTCGTCTGTACTTAGTGCTCGGAGCAAAGCTGCTTGTGGTATAGTCAACAAACCAAAGATTATCGATATTGATGAATCTGACAAAGATAACCATTTGGCTGCGGTGGAGTATGTTGATGATATGTACTCGTTCTATAAAGAAGTTGAGAAGGAGAGTCAGCCTAAGATGTACATGCACATTCAGACTGAAATGAATGAGAAGATGAGAGCGATCTTGATTGATTGGTTACTAGAAGTTCACATCAAGTTTGAGCTCAACCTTGAAACTCTGTACCTCACCGTCAACATCATTGATCGATTCCTCTCTGTGAAAGCTGTCCCTAAAAGAGAGTTACAGCTAGTGGGAATCAGTGCCTTGCTTATTGCTTCCAAATATGAAGAAATCTGGCCACCTCAGGTACTTACTGTTTGTTTTCAACAATTTGATTGTGTTTTTACTATGTGACTGTGAGCTGATGTTCATGTGATGTGCAGGTTAACGATCTGGTGTATGTCACGGACAATGCTTACAGTAGCAGACAGATTCTGGTGATGGAGAAGGCAATTCTTGGAAACCTCGAATGGTATTTGACAGTCCCGACTCAATACGTCTTCCTTGTCCGCTTCATCAAAGCTTCGATGTCTGATCCAGAAGTGAGTACATTTTTTGTTTAAAGTTCAGATTTTTTGTTATAACAATGTTCGATGGAAAGAGATTGATTCTGGTTTTGTTGTTTATCGTGTAGATGGAGAATATGGTTCACTTCCTTGCTGAATTGGGGATGATGCATTACGACACCTTGACGTTCTGTCCCTCCATGCTTGCTGCTTCAGCTGTTTACACGGCAAGATGCTCATTGAACAAGTCCCCTGCTTGGACTGATACATTGCAGTTCCACACCGGCTACACAGAGTCTGAGATTATGTAAGTAGAGAAACAAAGACCTCCAAGTTAGCATCATTTGTTTTGTTTTTTGGACTCTTGATTGCAGAGGCTGATATGGTTTTCTTGTGCTGTGTTATAGGGACTGCTCAAAGCTTTTAGCTTTTCTTCACTCGAGATGCGGTGAGAGCAGGCTACGTGCAGTGTACAAGAAGTACTCGAAGGCAGAGAATGGAGGTGTTGCTATGGTTTCTCCGGCCAAGTCTCTCTTGAGTGCTGCTGCTGATTGGAAGAAGCCTGTTTCTTCTTAGATGTTTTTTTTCATCAGATCTCTCTCTGATTCAAAATTCTAGATTTCTCATCAGATACTCTTTTGTTTTTTTGAGTTCAAACGTATTAATGAATTCTTCTCATCAGTGTTTTTCTTAATCTCTGATTACTTGGATATTAGATTTCTACTATATCTTTAACAGATAGATGATGTTTGACTGTAATAAATCAGATGCGTGCAATTAGTTTCCGACTTATTGTAAATTGAATGATGATAAATGAAATGCATAAAATAGTTAATGTTATATCGTGAATCCCAATTATTTATGTTTTATGATTTATTTATTTTTTAAACTAGAGATGAAGGTTTTAATGAAAACTACTCTAATATAGCATATTTTTACGAGATTATCCACTAAAAACCGGTTTATTTTGAAAGCATAACTACAAAATACTAGTAGTGTTATTAATTTGATAGTATATTTCATAATCTAGTAGTGAAAAAGTTAAAATTTCCATTTTTCTTTTGTCCCAATCTTAAGTGTCTTATCATTCTAATTTTTGTCAAGAATCTATCTTTAATAATCATATCTAAAACGAACTAATTTATCTAATTTCATCAAATTTTGTTGTTAAATATGACAAAATGAAATTTTGGTTTAAAGTTAAAAAATCTGATAACCTTTCTCTTTTCAAAGGTTACTTACTTGTGCACCGAAAGTTGAACACAAAACTCGTGAATATTACAAATCTGCCACTAGAGGTGAATTTTTGACTAAATCGTTTTTTTTTTTTTTCGATCTCACGGGGTTGATTCTCGTTGTTGTCTCATGGAGAGCACGGAGCAGCCGAGGAACATCTCCGGATCGATGCAGAGCCCTAGATCTCCGTCTTCGCATCCGTATCTGTCAGTCTCCGTCACAGATCCTGTCAAATTAGGCAATGGCGTACAAGCTTATATCTCTTACAGAGTTATCACCAAGGTTTATCCTTCTTGGAACCTGATTCGTAGCTTTCAGTCTAGGGTTTCTATTTGAAAAATTGGGTGATAACAGAAGATTATTCGCTGATTTTTTGTTGTTGCGAAACTATCTAATTGTATGCTGAGCAGCTAGAATTTGGGTTGATTATGGTTTTGTTGTGAATTAGTTTATCTAAGGATCAATTTCTGACAAATTGGATTTTTTTTTTGGCAGACTAACTTGCCGGAGTACCAAGGACCCGAGAAGATTGTTATTAGACGATACAGTGATTTCGTCTGGTTACGGGATCGGCTTTTTGAAAAGTACAAGGGCATTTTCATTCCTCCTCTTCCAGAGAAGAGTGCTGTAGGTAAATTAGCTAGCTTTTCCCTTTCTAGCTATTAATTTGAATCTTTTGTAGTCGGCATCTATTCTATTGCTCTCTATCTAGTTGAACACATTATCTGATTGAGTCAAAGATACGAATTGTGCATCTCTATAGTTTTATGTCAGTCAATCCAGCTATCCTTGTTCCATTTAGTTAGGTTAGATGTTGTTAGTAGAGGTCTCTGATTAGGTGTTGAGACTTTGGAAAGTGCACGAGGGTAATGTACAGCTTTGATAAAGTTATTACTTATGAGTGCCTTCCTCTTGTAATTGTTATCTGATGGAGATTAGTATATTGGATTCATGTTTATTAATACTCTTTTTGGCAGAAAAATTCCGCTTTAGTGCCGAATTTATTGAAATGAGGCGAGCAGCATTGGATATATTTGTTAATCGAATAGCATTACACCCTGAGCTTCAGCAGAGTGAGGATCTTAGGACCTTTTTGCAAGCAGATGAAGAGGTAGGATATCTGGACTTCACATTGCTACTACATCATCTTCACATAAAAATGCTCGTAGAATGCTTCTTCTTTTTTCCTACTGGAAGGACTGCAATTTGCATATTAGAAGGTTCTTGTCTCTAATGACAGTTTACTTTTCTCGTCAGACAATGGACAGATTCAGGTTTCAGGAAACTAGTATATTCAAGAAGCCTGCAGATCTAATGCAAATGTTTAGGGTAAGAATGTTTTTTCTGACCATGTAAATATTATTTTTCTGCTCTTTATTGACCTTTGTGGTGCGCCATCATCTTACTGCCATATCTGCACTATTGACAGGATGTCCAGTCAAAAGTTAGTGATGCTGTCCTTGGAAAAGAAAAACCTGTTGAAGAAACTACTGCTGACTACGAGAAGCTTAAACATTACATTTTCGAGCTTGAGAACCACTTGACTGAGGCTCAGAAGCATGCGTATCGCCTAGTCAAGAGGCATAGAGGTAATAAAAATATCACAAATCAGAATTTAGTCTATATAAATTCTGTTATGTTTTCTGTTTTCTCTTTCCCAACCGCATGAATGGATCTTCAGTTTTAATGCTGTATCAACCTATTGGCAGAGTTGGGTCAATCACTGTTGGATTTTGGCAAGGCTGTAAAACTTCTTGGGGCTTGTGAGGGTGAACCTACAGGAAAAGCATTTTCCGATCTTGGAACTAAATCTGAACTGTTATCGATTAAGCTCCAGAAAGAGGTATTAAGTTTGTAAGACTAGATCATCTTCTTCTTTTTTTCTAAATCATTATAGTAAGAAATGTATATATCTTGGCGAAATTCATCTATTCTATATTCCTAGATGCTTTTATTGACCTATCTTGCACTATTTGTAGGCTCAACAAGTCCTGATGAACTTCGAGGAACCCTTGAAGGACTATGTTCGTTATGTACAATCGATTAAGGTGAGTTCTCTAGCCTTTGCCTGTGGGATTGATTTCTCTTTCATGGTTTCGTTTTGCTGGTACTAAACTCTTACCTTTTTGTTTCCATATTTTGCTTTTCCAGGCAACAATAGCAGAACGAGGCACTGCTTTCAAACAACATTGTGAATTGTCAGAAACAACAAAGTTAAAAGAAATAAATCTGTATGATGGCTTCTCTCCCTTTTTGTCTTCTCTGTCAACAATCGTCGTAGAACATTATAGAAATTCTCGTCTGTTATTGTAGTGACAAACTCATGCTCACACGTTCAGACAAAGTAGGAGAAGCTGAGATCGAATACAGAGAGGTAAGAAGAACTCAAAACAATCCTTGAAAATTTTGTAGTAATGCTTTTGGGTGCTTGAACTTGTGGTGTATACCGCAACAATGCAGATAAAAGCAGAAAGTGAGGAAGCCACGAGAAGATTTGAGAGGATAGTAAAGAGAATGGAAGATGAGATAGTAAGGTTTCAAGAGCAGAAGACGGAAGAGATGGGAGTGGCATTCCATCAGTTTGCGAAAGGACAAGCTCGCTTAGCAAACAGTGTCGCGGATGCTTGGAGATCCCTTCTTCCCAAACTTGAAGCTTCTTATTCTGTCTAAATCCAAAACTAAACTTACCTGTGTCTGTGTGTGTTCCTTCATGAGAGGGTTTGTGTCTAGAGGCAGTTTGTTTTTGTGAGAAATTCTGGTGTTTTTTTGTCAACTTCAAGTTTAGTTAACTTGGCTTGTTTCCACTTGTAAAGAAGATACATATGCGTCATTATTACTCTCCTAAACGTTCATATAACAATTTTATTTTAGATTACAACTTTCCCAATTCACTAACATGATACTGCTAGTATATTGAATCTTCTTATGTTGGATGCTGCAGATCACAACTGTGTCATTTTAAGATATGTTGCTGGTTCGGTTAGAGTTTGTTTAGGCCTAACTTTTAGCCCAAAATGGTAACCTTCGTAGTGATCGGAGGGTTCCAAAAAGTTGCAATAACTTAAAAAAATTATCCGAAGAAGACGATAGACAGCAAAAAGCGTTGGGCGAGAAGAAGATGACGTGCTTCTCTTCTGCTACTCCTCATCGCCATCATCTTCTACTTTCTTCTCCATCTACTTCCAAATCCCTGCTTCGATTTCCCTCATCTTATCTGAAACCTAGCCCCAGTCTTCTCTTCCATGGCTCATCTCGCTCTCTCCTCTCCTGTTCAGACGGCAGCAACAACCGTCCTCCTCCCTCCGGTGACACCGTCCCAAAGCAAGTTCCTCTGATTTCTTCCTTTATTGATGAATTCTAGGTTTCATCTTCAAATTTCACCTGGGTTTGGCCAAATCGATATCTATTGTTTGAGAGCTCGATTAGTGATTAAGTGGGAGCCTTGTAGCTATGTATATGATCTATAGCGTGTATAACGATTATCATTTTGATTCTAACTGGTAATAGATTATTTGTTTGGTGGATATTGTTTCAGTAACTTCTGTATCATTGAGGGATCAGAGACAGTTCAAGACTTTGTGCAGATGCAGCTTCAGGAAATCCAAGATAACATAAGGAGTAGACGCAATAAGATATTTCTCCTCATGGAGGAAGTGAGGAGGTTACGTGTGCAGCAACGTATCAAGAGTGTTAAAGCCATCAATGAGGACAGTGAGCTCGAGGCTACCGAGATGCCTGAGATCACATCTTCTATTCCTTTCCTCCCTAATGTGGTCAGTTACAAATTATGAAACGGTCTCTTGTTCAGTTTTTGATATTCCCTTCTGTTTTAACTCTTCTTTGTCTCTGCTTCTTATCTTTTGATATAGACACCAAAGACTTTGAAACAACTCTATTCGACCAGCGTTGCATTGATATCGGGAATTATCTTCTTTGGTGGTCTCATTGCACCTAATGTAAGTACAAGAGTAGTAGACTCCACGTTTCTTTCTTTATGTTCGCCTATAGCAATATCAAAGCTCTAGATTTTGTTTGAGTTAATATGCTTTTCACACAGTCATCTCAGTTTACTGCAGCTCTTAGAACCCTACTAATCTTACAACAATGCACGAGAGCTCTTTAAAATATATGCATTTACTTTCCTGGCTATATTTTGCAGGATCCATCAAGTTATTAGTGATGCAACAACAATGGCACATTAATCTAAATATACTTGCTTTTTGTTGATAGCAACAGATTGTGGAGATTACTATTTTTCCTTCTTTGTGATGTATACAGTTTTTTGGTTTTTTATTGAGTTACTGTAACTTTACCAGAAGAACAATAGCTATTCTTGTTTTTTCTAATCCTTGAATGATAAATTGATGATTTTACATGGCAGCTGGAACTGAAGGTAGGACTTGGAGGAACCTCTTATGAAGATTTTATAAGGAGCTTACATCTACCCTTGCAATTAAGGTACTACTACTAGTTCAGTAGCTTGAAGACTAATATGATTGAAAACATAGTCAAACTAGTCAACTTTACTTGTCCTGAATCTGAAACAGCGACATTGATTTTTTTTTTTTTTTTGTTCTGTAATGTAGCCAGGTAGATCCAATTGTGGCATCTTTTTCTGGCGGGGCCGTGGGAGTCATTTCAACCTTGATGCTAATCGAAGTTAACAATGTTAAACAACAAGAGAAGAAGAGGTGCAAATACTGCCTTGGGACTGGTAATTTTATTGTATATATCATGAAAATTCTTGATTTTTTCTTCGAATTACTTCTCAAAATGAGTTGGAGAAATGCTCACTGGTCTGTGTTCACATGATAATAGGATACTTGCCATGCGCTCGATGCTCAGCTAGTGGTGTGTGTTTGAGCATTGATCCCATCACAAGACCTAGAGCTACAAACCAGCTTATGCAGGTCGCGACCACAAAAAGATGTCTAAATTGTTCCGGCGCAGGAAAGGTAAGATTCTCTCTATTTCATGCAATCTGATCTGAGTATTATATAATTCATTGTTGTCCTTGTAATGTTGAAATGTGTATTTGTATATGAATCAGGTGATGTGTCCGACATGTCTTTGCACCGGGATGGTAACAGCTAGCGAGCATGACCCCCGCTTTGACCCTTTCGATTAGAAAACAATGGCCTCCTTTGAAATTGGTCCTTGCAAAAGCTAAGCCAAGCCTATGAGAACTGAGGAGAGCCAAACCTCGTCATATAAATGTTTTACATAATAAAAGTAATTACATAATAAAAGTAACATTAGAATTTTTAACTTTTGTCTATAGTAAACATGGGAAAGTATCGGTTATGTAAAGTACTTCTTCACAAACTAAAAAAATTCACCAGATGATCTCCGGTGAAGATAATAGGATATATAGTAGCCATCAACTCCGTCATCATAAGCTGTCTTGTTGTATTTACACTTCGATTATTAATTCACAAACTTTCTTGCCAACCGGATAATGTAGGTTAATTCATTACAAATCGATGTGTAAATACAACAAGACAGTTTGGCCGAGTGGTCTAAGGCGCCAGATTTAGGCTCTGGTCCGAAAGGGCGTGGGTTCAAATCCCACAGCTGTCAATTATTTTACTATTTTAAAGAATTCTTTTGTATTAAAAAAGTGCCAAATGACTACAGCGTCCTCATGGAAACCCTAATTTATAAGAAATTATCGCCGGCAATTTCTTCCTTTGTGTTACATCAAGCCCTCGCTGAAGAAGAACATTTTGAATAAACTCCCTAATTTTCAAGATTTGTGTTATATATTCCTTGTGTAAAGTTTTTTTTTTCATTTTCGAAAGCCATCTATGTTGTGGTATGCAGTAATGCAAGAGTTACTGTATGAGCAATATAGGCTAATAAATACTAGAGAGTTATACGAAAATCCAGACAATAAACAAAACAAATACTGCATTTTCTTTCAGATTTGTTTACCATTACAAAGAATATGTGACCTAACTGCTCCCAACATTTGCAAAAGTAAACCCTAGATTTCAATGTTTTACATCAACCTTGTTATGGGGCTGACAAGAGACAAAATAAATCCCAATGATGAATTAAGCCACAATTGCGAGGAAACCACCAAAACGTAAATCTTTCTTCATATTACCCTTTCTTCTGAGAGAATAAAGAAACTGTACAGTACCACAATCTCGAGACTACTTTTTTGTTTTTCCATTTTTTAACTTCTGAAGATTTCTGGTTCACTGTGTCATGTGGGTCTTTTTGATGAGACCCCTAATGTAGTAGACTGTGGCTCAGGGACTGTGTTTGGCCGATTTTATTTAACGCGGAACTCGTGTCTGAAAAGGGTCAAGTTCTGAGTGAACTTGTCTCTGTTCTTTGAATCTAATCCCCGCGATATGTCTGTCATAAGACTGTCAAAGCAGGCAGAGAGTCGCTGGTGTTGATCCGCAGGCTGCACCATTAGAATAATGCTCTAAGGCATACACAAAAAGCAACACTCAGGGGTAAAATATATATAGATATAGAATTTTGGATCATCACCTGTGATGAGAGGATCTTAGCTTTCAGATCAGAGAAAATCTGGGGAAATCAATTGAAATAAGTTAGATGAATGAACAACAAAGCTCATTCGGAACAGAAAACTGCACAAGAGAGATAAATGTATAAATTACACATACCTGCTCACTTATAAGAATCAAGCTTAACATTGGTCTGCTGAGACTCCACTGATTGCCACAATCCTCGAATAAAACTATTTCAAACAGTGTCTTCAATATCTGCTTGTAAGAGGATATTTGTTAAAAGGCATTATAGCCCATCATTATTGTGTTCAATTTAACAAAGAGAGATTGAGGAGTGTAATGAGTTACCTCGGGGAACAAACTCGGACAGTCTGCAATGTGCTGTGCAAAACGAATAGCAGCTGGAGTAGTAGGTGCCTCACCCATTGTGATGTTATTGAAATAATATGAAGCAAGATTGTCGACAGCTATTGCACACTGAAAGGATAATAGATATCAATGCTTCAGAAAGTTGCATTTCGAGGAATATCTTTTGCAGCTTAAAGCTTTAAGAATTTCTTGATAAATTGATGTGTCTTAACAGTTTTGTCACAATTCTCACCTGTGATGAAATACTTGTGTCCAACCCCTTGAGTCCAGATTCAAGGGAACCTACGAGATGCATAAAGGTTGCAGTGTCCAGTTTCAATATGAAGGTAATATGACTGGCACACAAAACCTCGACGAACCCAAAGTATGCCTTTGTAAGCTGAAGGATGAAAGGAAGACTATAAAGATTAGAGATTTTATAACGACAAAGAAAGAATTCAGAGTAAACATAATTCAGATAATGCAAACAATATCAAAAACGTGTTGATTTGATCACCAAATGAAATTATTGGAGGCACGTGGAAAACGCAATGCCACACATACCTTGCGATATGCTAATATATCTGCCAAGGGTATTGCAAGGGTCATCTTCAACGCAATATCAAGTGCATCCGCAAGAGCCCGGTCACCATAAAGTTCAAAGACACCGAAGTTGCAATAATTTCCCGAGAGCGCTGCCCATTAGATGATGGTTAAGTATTATAACATAACAATAAACTAAACAACGAATGGTTAGCTCTCATTGGTCAAAATCATGTTCTAACCTCTTGACAGTATTGTGAGTGAAACCCAGATCCCCTTGTATTTGAAGGCATATATATCCGCAACATTTGGCAGGGCTAAAATCCTTGAACCATAAGCCACAATCAATTTACTGACTTCCCGGAAAAGCAGGATGCCATTTGGAGAAGAAGAATCAAAAGTAAGGCGCTGCGTTTTGTTATGCACAAACTCAGCCATGAACTTCAACAACGGGGTCGTAACCTACATCAACAAGCCAAGAAGAGGAGATGAGACAATGAAGGCACCACTAACCACACTAAAATGGCAGAAGGCGTAAAATCACAAGCAGTGGATTAGAATCATTTTTTCTATGCACGGACTCAGGTTATTACTAGGCCAGTGTTCTGTCAATCCAATGGAGCAGAATGCATAACTTAATACCTCTGGTGTGTCGAACCAATGTGAGACCCCTCTCAAAAGGAGTGGCATGTGTGCAGGATAGAGCCAGTCAAATAGAAAACCATAGCTTCTCCGGCTGAAATCCAAAGAGAAAGCTTCAATAAATCATAAGATTGTAACATGTCTATGGATGTCAAAGTAACTAGATGAACTCAAAACCTGCTAGTAGCCATTGCAATTCCTCTTAAATCCCTCATCAATCCGATCAGAGCAAACTTCACAGCATCAGTGCGAAACATCGAATCTGGTGTTGATTCCAGGGTGCGGAAAACCTAGAATGATTGAATAAAAATGTGGTTTACTGGCTAAGACCACTATGTGAATCTGCCTATAAGATATATTGTAAAATGGATGTGGAACAATCCCTGTTTATAGGATATCAAATTTTGCCTAGAACTGTAAATAGGGTGAGTGTGCAGTGCAGATTCAGACAGAATCATTATTCTAAAAGGAAAGCTGCAAAAGATAAAATGCTGAAAGAAAACAAAGTATAACCTGCAGAAGGGGTTCCATAGAAGTCTTGAACTTTATTAAGCTATCCTCCATGAAAATCAACCAGCCAATAGTGTAGTAAAACGTTGTTCTGCTGCGAGAGCATCTATACTCTTCTAAGAATGGAAATTGCTCCCTCTGGAATTAGACAATTCACATAGTCAGAGTGTTGCTCGTAATAAATTACAATGCACAATGATGTCCACAAAAGAAAGTCCTTGGAGAAGAATTACAGTGTGATTAGATATAATAAAGGTCACCGTGTCCAACTTCAAAAGCAGCTTCCCGGTCATGTATCTGCACGAGAACGGCAAAACATAAAAAAAAATCGATATGAAAATGTATATAAACTAATGTAACATCAGCTTAATCAGGTTATAACAGAGTTACCCAGATGCCAACTCCAGAAACAAACTTAGCGTGTGATTAATGACTTCTTCACTCTGGAGAAACAAAAGATAGATTGTTTGAACAGTAGGTGACGTTGATGTAGAGCGGCATGCTAGAAAAAAGTAAAGAACACAAGATTACCTCTGTATAACATTTTAAGTTTGTAGCAATCTTGCCAACAATAACGTTCAACAGAACAAGATGATCATGCAGTCCAAGGAGTTCTTTCAATCTGGCATACAACTGCTGCAACAGAAAGGTAGTATCAGAAATATACATAGAACAAATACAATAAAAAAAAGAAACAGGGTTTGCATTTACTTTTGATGAATGCATGGCCTGATCACCAACGTAAGACTTCCGGAAATTTTGGAAGAAGGTAAGAATGGCACGATCAAGCCTTTGTTTACTTATTTCACCATATCTCTGCAGAAAGAAGTGTTTTTGATTAATTAGAGATGAGATTAATGTAGTGAACTTACCTGAGAGAAAACAAAATCCAACAGGTGCACTTCAAGCAGAAAATTAATTTCATAATCATTAATGAAATCACTCTTATGTTACTAATTGTGGCTATACAGGCTTACGCCCTTTTAGCTAAATTTTGTAGCTGTATTGATGGTTTATGTTCAGTAGAAATGCAGTAATAGAACCATACATATAGAGATTATATAATAATATTTCAAGTTGATTTAATGAAATTGCTTGTATCTAACAGATGTAACACCTGTCTATGCAGTCCACTGTCCATAACATTTACTAGCCGCAAAACACGAGCGGAGAGTTCAGCATCAAGCACCTCTTGCGTCTCCACACTGCAAAATACGTATAAATTTCAATCCATATATTATTTTGTTCTTCAAACAGACCAAAATGCAAAGAAACCCCAAGATATGATATCAACTTACCTACAACCACTGCACTGCTTTATTTTAACAATAGCGGCAACAATGTGAACAATCCATGACAATTTTGCTTCAATGAGTGCTAGTTCAGAATTATCAGCAAACTGTAGTTGCCCTCTTTCCTGTTACACAATCACTCAGCTCAAGATTAGGAAGACACGTACAAGAATTGACAGAACAACAATACGCTAAACACAGAATAACAGTAGACTTTACCGTATATGATTGCAGAAGAGGCTCCATTGTGTTTATTATATACATACCAGTTCTTTCATACTGCATGATAATTGATAAGACTCTCAGATGCAGTTCAATTGTGTTAAGATACAACATAATCAAACAAAACATGTGAGCAAAACCAGGGTACTGCATGACACATATATGAAGAAAAGACTAACCTGAAATCTGCATAGGTAAGGAAAGCAATCCAGCTCATCCTGCAGGACTTCAACTTTATCCAAAGGATGATCAGTCGGATCATCTGGGACGCTAGCCTGGAAAGGGGATTTCAAATAGGAAAATATCAAAGAAAAACTACAAGTCAGTACTGGCAATCCTCCAGAATAAGTGATGTTATATACCTGCACAGAATTGAATCTGGAGATGATAAAACCCTCTGTAATTTTAGGTACAAATTCATCAAGTAGACTTGGTGAATCACCCTTCAAGTATGGGACAGATGCTACTAATCTGGACCACATCCCAAGAAGGTAATACACGCTGCTGCTGGCCCACTGTAAGAAAAAAGGTCACATGGATTTTGCAAACAAGATACAATCTCCGCCAAATATTTAAGCTATATACTAAAAACGATCATGCTGGAGGATAACCAGAACTTTAAAGACTAGTAGGGTCTATAATTGGTATGCTAATGCATTCACTAACATAAACTTGCGAACCTGCCATGACTGGAGAGATTTAAGTGTGAACTCTGCCACCAACTGTATCCACTCACCATAACCTTCCATCTTCACAAGCTCTGAAAGCTGCAGATGAATTCATACACGTAACATGCTATTACATAATGTCTGAATTTAGCCATATAAACCAATAAATTATATCCAAATGGTATATGACAATCATAGATAGCGTCACAAATTACGAATAGTTAAGACTGTCCAACTGTCACATACAGAAAAAAGGAACATGTGTGTATTTACTCAAGTACATGGCATCATAACATAAATTTCAAGCTACAACACAAACAAAATTGTACAAACCGTAATCTGTAAACTAGAAAGGAATCTAACCGAGAAATTTACCTGATAATTCAGCCTAAAACGCCCAAGTAGACGGCAGAACACGTGGTAATTATCATGATCAGCAAGACCTGATCCAACAAAAGTAATTTGTGTTGACGAACCAAGATCAGTGAGATGTTATAGTTCAATGAGGTGTAAAGTTTGCAACAGAACAAAATATTAACAAATACTGTACATAACATGTTAACAGACTGTGTAATTGAGAAGCTGGAATGTCAGTCATGAAGAGTTAAAAGTTGCATACAATGCAACACCTTAAGCGCAATATTTACAGTCAGACATAGGAAAGTCCCATAGTATAAAAACATCAAGCATACCTTTTCCAGTTTGAAGAATTTCTTTGGTTCCCGTCATCAAATGAGCTAGAAAATTAGAGCGTGTAGCATCATTTGTGAACAGAGAGCGCCTTACAGAAGCCAATCGCACCAAGCACTCAAGTGCCTAGAAGTTAAAACAGAGAAACATTAAAAAATAACAAATTGTAAGTCATCTATAATACCTACTGAGTCCCAACTGTACATGAAATAAATCACGTCATCAGTGACATTACTGCAATTGAATCATTTGTCCTCATAATGAGAGTGAATAAAAAATTCACAAAAAAAAGGTAGTCAAAATCTATCTTTGATGCAAAAGATGCCATTTTGTTTCTTCTAGTCAAGCACGGAAAAAAACAAATAACAATAAAGACATACCTCTTTCGAAAGAGGGGACTCTGTACTACCATAATAATCGAAAAATATCTGCAGCGTGGAAGAATCCTCCAATACTGACCTCCAGGAAGTTGGAATCTAAACATTATCAGTAACACTAGAAGTTAACACCCCTTAAAAACGAGTACACAAATACATAGGCACAAAGCATTGAAAAGAGATTGAAGATAGAAGATCATTAATGTTCAACCTGAACTGTACCAAACTCCTCTGTGCTTTCATCAATTGAAGTTCCGACAAAGTCAAATGATACACACCTCAGTGCAAGAGAAAGCGCCAATTCTTGTAAACGACCAGCGGCTGGTTAAAAGAAAATATCTGACTCATTACAATTGAAAATTTCCACTCCTATGCTAAGACCAACAGATATACATCGACAAAGATAGTTACATACTTAACGATTACAAAACATTCCAATGTGCATAAATTATGAAGCTGGTATGTAGAAGTTTTCATACTTGGCATGACGGAATATAACGAAAATTTTGACATAGATGACTCATATTACCATCATTTTTCAGATAGCTTAATGACGTCAAAGCTATTCTGAAAACTTGAAATAAGGATTGATCCCTAAAGTTGCATGCAACCCGCCGATGATGTGTAGATGGCAGTCCTGGATTAGGCTAAGAATTGAGCAAAAAAGGGATGAAAAAATGTCAATAAGCATTTAAAAAAAATACCCTGGTAAGTTGGAACACAGTAGAAAAACAAAAAGTTAGAAATAAATACCCTCGAAAAAATATAGTTTGTGACACGCTATCTATCTAAAAGCATGCACACTGTGCACATATAATTCTGGCCAGTCTAACAAAACAGCCATCTTAAATGTTTTTAATTAAAAAAATAAAGGAATGGTGAAAACAGACAATTATTTAGATACAGCACAAACCTCCCACTTGTATCTATAACAGACTGCTACTCTAGATCGAAAAGAAACAAAAATATGAGGCAACTCAAAGCTAATATACAAAAACATGACTCAAATGCAATTAGCAATACATGCCAAGAACTCAAACTTAAAAGAGAGTTATTCCAGCCTATGTTAGGACATGTCTGTGACATGGAAAATCAACCACAATACATCACTAACCTGATTCATCTCCTGCACAAGTTGATCCAAAATTCTTAAACCAATAGCATAGTGATCCGAGGAACCCTATTGAAATAAAATTGATGTAAGCAACGTATTCAGCAAGCCCTTGTTAAAAATATCTGAAAATTCTACAAAAAAATGTCCACAAAGCACTGTATTCCCCCAGAAGATGAATCACCTGTTCCAAGAAGTTTGTAGATTCCTTAACCACATCCCTGAATCTATCATCATCTAACCATCCAAACTTTGTGAGCCGGCAAAGCAGTTGAATGAGAGAAGCGATAACAAATGATTGCATCTTCGGTCCTCTTGTAGCCAGATAGTTCACAATATAAGCCCCTAAAGACAACAGAAAGAACACCAGAAACAAGTAAGATATTAAATGCCAAAAAGAGATATTCTAGTTATTTGGTTAGGAGGACATAAGAAGTTTACTGATGTCAAGGCGAAGATTCAGCGGAAGAGTATGATCAGTTACTTGCTTTAACAAACTCGAGCTAGCGAGCATTAAGGAATAAGGTTTTGATGAATTGTCGAGAATGTATTGACATTGTGATATATAATCCGTATTCACAGAAAAGCATCTCAGACTATTTTCAGCATGAGCCCTCTCAGCTGAATCCTGTGAGTTGTATAATCTCTCGCACATTGCCTCAAGTTGCGCCAAGCTCTCCATTGGTAACAAAGCAGAATCTGACCAAAAAGGTAGAAAACCATAGATACCACTACCGTTTTAACAAGAATATTTTGACAAGATTACAATTATATTACAAAGTATTCTGATTTAAGAACTGTTAAGTGGCAACAAAAGACATGAATGAATCATTACAATAATATTTTCCAGAGAGCCTTCACTGTTTCAATCAAAATATCTAGAATTGGATTGGAAATTTAATATCACAATAAGGCAAACAGGTTGCAGGAGAAAAAAAACAAATGATACATTTCCACAGTAAACGCAACCAACCATTCTTAAGAAAACTGAAACACCAAGATCCAAACAGAGATGGAACAACATTAACAATGACAAAAGTGCAGTATGAGTTAACACAGACAACACAAGTGAGCTAGCGGTAAATATCATGTAGATCTCATACTACAAAGAAGCGCAAGAGAGAGAAGGTACACAAATAGTATTAGAAAAATATGTAAAAGCCTACTGGCAGAGATAAGTTCCTAACTCTGCATGATGGAAAATGTATTCAAGCTGTCTATCACCTTACTCCAGCTCAGTACTCGGGTTGATTTCTGTTTAAAGGCCAAAAATCAAAATTCAGTTGCCAAACCACCCATGTAAATACTCATACTAGTCATACAAAACGCCGGACTGACACACAACTCTAAGTGAGACCACACATTATCAAAATGCTGCTATATAAGCTAATTACAGCAGAAATGGAAGAGAAACAAAACTCTTAGACGATATTAAGCTCAGACTTTACAGTATCATTCCGCCACAGCTAAATCCTATCTGATTTTATGAAAGCGCAATGAAAAATGTGTTGATGAAACAATAAACGAAGTATGTAGACAATAGCAGTGGTAACCATTCGATACTGTGCAAGGATAATCATAACCACTTGAGCACAGAAAACGGAAACAGTAAGGAGAAATGAACACATAGAAAACCTAGATTTCGTATTTCAATAATATCCTAATCATTTGGCGCAAACAAACACGAAGAAGATTTATCATCGATCTTCACAACTTCACGAATCACAACATTAAGAAGAACAAACCATCGAGCAAGAGAAAAACTCGGAAAAAGCAAACGATGTGAGAAACTAAAGTTTGGCTTACCAGAGATTGAGCTGGTAGTTAATCAGATTTGTTGTTCGGTGAAGTTTTCCGGCGAACTAAATCTCGATCAAGCGAAGCGTCGATGGTTACAACGAAGCAGAAGAAGAAGATTAAGAGACGTGCAGTCTGATCAGGCGATGACAGCGTTTATAACGCCGAAGAAGAGAATTCACCGATTATATTAACTTCTTTTTTTGGTTCAGATGCTCCCTCACCTCTCTCTCTCTCTGGCTCGAGAGATGTTTCAATATGGGCCTAATTTAATGGTCCTAGGACCATACGTAAAATGGGCTTAAAAAGAAATAAGGGCTTGGTTGTGTTGAATAGTATAAAATCGAAAAGAGTGTGTCAAACAGGTTTAGGATACTTCCCACTTTTAAGCAAACTGCTTTGTCTCTCTCTATTTCTCCTTCTCTTCCTCTTCTTTGCGCTGCCGCCGCCGTTTCCTCCTGAACTTATTGAACTCTTCTCGTTTTCGTCGTCTCTTTTGGACTGCGATAACTTCTTAGGAGAAACTTACGGCAGGCTAATCTAGGCAAAGGCAAGCTCACTTTCTGGTGAGAAAAGTTGTTTTTCTTTTCTGAGTTGGGTCGATTTTGTTGAGATCGCTTTAAAAAATCTGACTTTGTATCTATTTTTTCTTGAAGAGGTAAACCCTAAAAGACGAAATCTTAGGGTTTCTATGTTTATTGTTTGTGTTGATGATTTTAAGTAGGGTAACTATAACTAGGGTTTAGGAGCTATGTATTGAGTTATTGATTGTTTGTTGACTCGCTTCTGTTTCAACCTCCGTTGACAAGTTTCAGAGAGGATGTTGTAATACGTATTTACTGCTTCTGGTTTCTTATAAGGCTTTTGTGAATGCCTTTAGGTCTTGTGGATTATTTGGATTTGTGACACTGTTCTCTTGGTTTTGATTGCTTCGTTCTGTTGTGCATCTAACTACTTTGTCCCTTATTCTAATCAAAGACAGTCGTTTTGAAATATCCTGGGGTTGTGGATCTAAAGTAAAAAAGTTTCTATCTTCATATAAGTTTATCTGTAGTTTCTGTATCCTGTCAATATTTCTATGGAAATATACCTGCTTCTGTATATAACTGTACTTTGATTCTTTGTTACAGGAATAAACGTTGGTGATCACTTTTGAAGCAAGGTGGACTTGAAGCTCTGACACATATTTCATCATGCAGAGTTGGGGAATTAACTCTGCTATTAAGCTACTTACATACTCCAGTGAGCTTAAGGATGGACAAGCGCTCTATGCTTCTTCCAATTGTCATCCTGTGAAGGCTTTAAACCGTGAACCTGCGGGTCATGCCTTCCATTCTGCTGCTCTCAAACTGCGTGGTTGTGCTAAGGAAGCCACAAGCAAGAACGAAGATACCGATAAGAAGGTCCCTAAGGAGAAGGATGGTGAATATATTCCTTCCTATGACTCCCATAACATCAAAGGAAAGAAGAAGTCGGGGAAGCTACAACATGATCACTATGCGTTGTTGGGTTTGGGCAATTTAAGATATCTTGCAACAGATGATCAGATCAGAAAAAGTTATCGCGATGCTGCACTGAAGCATCACCCTGATAAACTGGCTACTCTACTTCTTCTTGAGGAGACAGAAGAAGCAAAACAAGCCAAAAAGGATGAGATAGAATCTCACTTCAAGTTGATTCAAGAAGCTTATGAGGTTTTGATGGACTCAACAAAAAGAAGAATATTTGACTCTACAGATGAGTTTGATGACAAAGTCCCAACTGATTGTGCTCCCCAAGACTTCTTCAAGGTTTTTGGTCCAGCATTTAAGAGAAACGCAAGGTGGTCAAATTCGCCTTTACCAGATTTGGGAGATGAAAATACACCACTTAAAGAGGTTGATAGGTTCTACAGTACTTGGTACACTTTTAAAAGCTGGAGAGAGTTTCCTGAAGAAGAGGAGCATGATATCGAGCAAGCTGAATCCCGCGAGGAAAAGAGGTGGATGGAGAGAGAGAATGCAAGAAAAACTCAGAAGGCTAGAAAGGAGGAATATGCTCGGATTAGGACTCTTGTGGACAACGCATATAAAAAAGACATAAGAATACAGAAAAGAAAGGATGACGAAAAGGCTAAGAAGCTGCAGAAGAAAGAAGCAAAAGTTATGGCCAAGAGGCAGCAGGAAGAAGCTGCTGCTGCAGCTATTGAAGAAGAGAAAAGGCGAAAAGAAGAAGAAGCAAAACGTGCGGCAGAGGCTGCTCAGCTGCACAAGAGAGCCAAGGAAAGAGAGAAGAAGCTTCTGCGCAAAGAACGAAGTCGGCTCAGAGTTCTCTCCGCCCCTGTTCTGTCCCAGCGTCTGCTTGGCATATCTGATGAACATGTGGAAGATCTATGCATGTCACTTAACACCGAGCAGTTGCGGAAACTGTGTGACAAGATGGAAAACAAGGAAGGGATGGCTTTGGCAAAGGTGATCAAGAATGGGAGCAACATTGATGATGATAAAATAGAGATTGAAGAAGAAGAAGTTCAAGTAGCTGTTAAGCAGAATGGTCATATAGAAGCCAATGGTCATGTAGAAGCCAATGGTCATGTAGAAGCCAAAGTGGATACTGCTACTCATGAGAAGAAAGAGAAACCTTGGAGCAAGGAAGAGATTGACATGCTGAGAAAAGGAACAACCAAGTTCCCAAAAGGAACATCTCAGAGATGGGAAGTCATATCAGAGTACATTGGTACAGGAAGATCTGTGGAGGAAATTCTCAAGGCTACTAAAACAGTACTTCTCCAGAAACCCGACTCAGCTAAAGCTTTTGACTCTTTTCTGGAGAATAGGAAACCTGCCGCTTCAATCAACTCTCCTCTCTCTACACGAGAGGAACTCGGAGAACCAATTATACCGACCAAAGCTCATGAAGACAACAACTCAACCAAAACAGAGACCGCAGAACAGAACGGTAAGACCAAAGAGAACAACAACAGTAACGGCAACTCTGAACCAGCAGCAGCATCTGGTTCAGACCCAGACGGTTGGTCTGCTGTGCAAGAAAGAGCTCTGGTACAGGCTTTGAAGACGTTCCCAAAGGAGACAAACCAAAGATGGGAGAGAGTAGCAACAGCTGTTCCAGGGAAAACGATGAATCAATGCAAGAAGAAGTTTGCTGATCTTAAGGACGTCATCAGAACCAAGAAACCCACAGCCTAACCTATCCGATTCCTCGAGCTGCACGCTTTGAGATTTTGTTTTGACAGAGATGAGCGTGGACTCAATTTTTGCTACAATTCATATTTTCGTAATTCGTATACATCATCATGCTGCTCTTATTCTACATAGAGTTTTTGACAACCGAATCTATTCTTATTTATCTATTTTGTTCTAATTTTATTTATGCTCTCTGTCTTTATTTAATTTTTTGATCGTCTGGTGTTATCTTGTTTTCATTTTTCTATCTAGTCTACAAACGAATAGCCGAAGGGAGTCGTTGATAAACCAAAGCGAAATCAAACTTAATCCAAAGAGAAATATATTAAAAGAAACAATTCTCTGTTTAACATTGAATCAAATCAACTGTCTGTATGTATACCATAGTCCTTAAAGAAGCCAGTTCTACAAAATCAACCACTTCATCCTCCTGATGAATCGTCATTATGGGTTATTGGTACAGAAGCCAACAAAGTATCGGCTGTGATCAAAAGGCTCAAAGAAAAGATATTGTTCTTGCATTGGCAGTTGCTAGTCCATGACCATGAGAAGTGAGAACTGACAGATTCTGAACGGCTCTAATCCAATCCACACCACCAATGGAGTGGAGGATTTCCCGGGCTCGTTAGGGTAGTTCTGTCATTTGACAGACAGGTGGCATGTTGCTCCAAGAACAAGACCCAACTCCTGAGGATGCCCCAACACTCATATTCATATAGTCATTTCCTATGTCATCGCCAAGGAGAACCGCGAGTGCGTCGCTCATGCTACCTGTCTCTTTCACAATCCCTAAACCATGGTCAAGCCAGCTCGATGCAAGCAAAACGTCAGGCCTTGTTATATCCAAGAGAGGTTTCCGCTTTTTTTCTCTCTGCCCTGCATAATTTTTTAAGTTTAGGTGAGTTCTTGATCAGCTCAAAATCTCGGCTATAAGAAACAAATTAATGCAAGTGATGATTCTCAAAAAGTAAAATCAGGATACCAAATAGAATTCTAGGGAAAAAGATGAAATCTTCAACAAACTATTTCAAGTGATGGTAAGGTGAATAGTAACTCACTTGGTGGAGTTTCATCTGCATTTTGTGTGGACATTTCGGAATGAACCAAGAAGCTCTTAAGGGAATTGTCAAACTCCTCGGATTTAGTTTGGGATACAGTAACCTGGCCAAGATCAGCTGATGGAATAGTTGAAGCGCAGCTCCTGTACAAATTGTTCTTTGTACTATTATTTCTGATCTTGGCTTCCAGAAGCAACATATCGAGCAGACCAGTATCAAAATTTGAATATAAATCTGACTCTTCTCCCCCCGTTGGTGGTGGTGGAGACTGAATGTAAGTATCAAAGGGATCAAGGAGATCAGAGTGTGGAGGAGATGACGATTTCTTCCACTGGTCAAATGTTGTTTCTGAATATTGGAATGAAGGGAGCTCCAGCTTCACTGCCCCATATAAGGGCTTAGAATAAGGAACAATGCCATCCGTAGGGGTATGGCTATCTGGAATCATAACAGGTGAATGTCGGTTTCCATAGAGAGGATGCTCAACATCACAAGGAACTGAGAAGCTGCAAGTTTTGGAAATCGTTTGTGGAGATGTGTTCCGGAATTGTTCAGGCGACGAGAATTCTTGCTTTATGGTACTGCTACACCCAGGATACAACAACTCAGATTCCCAAAGTCGCTTCGAGGAGGGGATTGTTGGTGTCATGAAGTTTTCATATCGAGGAGAACTTGCACAGTTACCCATATTTTTGTAGGCAGTCATATCTGCTAGATCAAAAGTACCAGGTACCATGTCGGTAAAATTAAGAGTATCAAAGAAGACATTAGATTCACAACTCCCCAGCTGCAAGAAATCTTGATGTCTTCTATCTTCTCCCATAACTCTACTCTTGGCATACTCTTGACTCCACTCAAGTGCCTCAACATGCATCTCAGGAGGATAAAGTGGCAAACCAGCTCGTTGTCGCCTCTTGATACGAGTGTTCCAATAATTCTTTATCTCATTATCCGTTCGGCCAGGCAACTGGAGCAAACAAAAACTCTATGAAATTAGTCTCGAAACACACTTTTACAAAAGGAACCATATCCTTATCAGAAACAAAACACTTACATGTGCAGCCATACGTGCCCATCTATTACCCATCTTGGCATGCAATTCAACGATAAGCTGTTCTTCTTCTTGACTAAAAGCTCCTTTCTTCAAATTTGGCCTCAGATGATTAGCCCATCTTAGACGACAGCTTTTACCACAACGAAACAAGCTGGTGTGTTTCTGCACAGCATTCCAGTTACCCTCACCATGCTTATTCACATAGTCAATAAGAATATCATCTTCAGCTGAACTCCAAGGGCCTTTCTTGAGAGCATGACCATCCCATCTACTTCTGCAGTCACTTCCATTATCATCAGCAGCTGGTGACTCATTATGGTCACTGTCAGTGCTCGTGTAACTCATCTCTTTTCTAATTAAACCACTGACAGTAACAATTTAGACATCAAGCTCCCACCTAAACACCAAAAACTTCAGCTTGAAATAAAGAAAGTTCATAGTCATAAAGAATTAAAAGAGACGAAAGAGGAAAACAAACCCTAAATAAGGAAAGAAAAAAAAAACAAAATCCAGAACTGTCAGACGCTGGATACCTGAAAACCAACAGAGAATAAAAATTAGATTGAGAAGATTAGTAGTCTATTACGAAGAAGATCAACAACAAAGCTGATGCAAACATCAATCGAAAGCGCAGATAAAGATCAGCTGAAATAGATCAGAACGCACAAAGAAGATACTATCAGATTATGAATATGAAAAAACAGAAAACCTGATTTGAAATCTAAGCTGAAATTGAAAGTTTTTAAAGATCCTAAGGACTAATCAATCATAGATCCATGAAAAGCAGCAATTCGAGATAGAAACGGAAAGATAATCTAGAAACAAAAAATTATATTTACGCGGAGAGAAGCTCAAGGCTAAGGAAAATACCAAAGCTGGATAGAGATCCGAGCTTAGCTTGGGCAGCTGAACATCGAGTGGAAATGGAAGGAGGGAGAGAAGCTTAGCTCTTTCTCTTCCTTTTACTCTTTTCTACTTTCTATCCCATTTTTCTTTTTCTAAAACGTTTTCTTAAATATATTATAATACGATAACTTGTGAAAATTAACTATTTTATTATTGTTATTAGCATTGTAATTATGTTACTAAAAATTAATCAGAGTTTTTACTAAATCAAAGCTTAAGCAAAAATAAAAGCAGCTTATGAAGACAATCCTTTTGGTTTATTAACTGAAATGCATTCAGATAGTAAAAGAGTGAGATTGAATAATTGATTTGAAAGAGTTGTAACTTGTAAGAAAGAAATAGAGTTGAATTGGTCACCTTTTTGCAGCCTTTTTTGGTCACTCTCTTTATCTCATTTCATGTTGTGTCGTATGTTTATACGTATGTATATTCCCGTATAAGGACAACACTAGGCTTACGAAACCTACTTCTGATCCTAAAGAAAAGCCCACAACAGAATTCAAGTTAGAGATACTAAAGCCCATTACGTTTCTTCTTCTTAAGAATAAAACAAACAAATAAAACATTTTTCTTTAGTATTATTAACCTAATTAATCTAGAAAATTTTATAATGTTAACTGTTTTCTGAAGCATGTACTATTAACTATTTTGTTAATGTGGCGAATCTAAAAGTTGGCCAACTCTAACGGGAAGGCGGCAGCTAAAAATTTGGCGGTCAAAGAGATTGTCATCATCCAACCAAATACGCAATTAACTATTATTTGATCAAAAAAGTTATAAGATGATATTTGCAGCTCAAGTTTCCTTAATCAATTTCTTAGCTACCACCACCAAACTATTAATCGTCTGTGCATTACCAACCATTATTTTTCTCACCCTTAGTTTGTATGATTGAAAACAATTCTATACATTCTTTTAAGATGTGATGTAAATTAAACATAACCAAATTTAACTAACAAGTAGTTAGATATATAGAATATTTGGACAATTTTGTCAACGTATTTTCATAAAGCGAAAATGTCCCAAGGAAATTATTCTATTGGGCTCTCTTTTGAAAGATATGTAAAAACGTTGTCATGTATTTAATTTCAACTTTTAACAAAAAGGTTAATATACTTGCGATTACATTCGACAATTTATAAAGTAAGGAAAAAAAAAACACAAAACCGTAGTCATAATATACTTTCAACAAAAAAATCTTTAAAAATGAAAACTTAAGCAATCAGTGATCGCGTAATTTAGAGTATATAATTATCAAAATAACTTGTAAATTAATGCAAAAAAGGTTTGAAAGTGGTGACGACCTTCTTGACTTGATCGAGAAACGACAAATACGACACGGTTCCGTCGTTCCCTGCGAGAACTCTATACTTATCCTTCCTCGTAAAGTTAGTACACTCAAAGCCTAACGTAGCTGCCAAGATTCTCTGTACATAGTTAGCCACGTCATAAGGGCTCTTCCCTGACGAACACGTCGCCTCCACCTCGAGCTGGTTCAAGAACGTCACCTCATAAACCGGTCTCGGGTTCATGAAAAAGAAGATCGGGTCCAAACCTTTCCAGCCTCTAGCGGTAGTCGCATGAAAGAATCCAACTCTGTAGTTCATTGCCACGGGCACAATATTGTCGGTTAATTCTGCGAAAAGCGCGCTAAATCTCAGCAAAAACGGCTCGCGACAAGTGGTTCCCTCGGGATATACCACTAAGTCCCCATTAGACAGTTCTTTCTTGATCATCTCCGCATCTACATCTCGAATTCTAGTTAACCTAAAGGTTGGAATCGGAGATAGGATCTCGGATAAACGAGAAATAGAGTAGGTAACAGCTGGAATGCTACGTCCGAGCACATAGGATAATACGACCGGATCCATTAGAGTTCTATGAGTGCATACGAATAGTACGCCTGGGTTTCCGGTGGTTGCTTGTGCCGGAGGCTTTCCTTTTACGATGAATCGAGTGTTGAATATCCGTGAGACGTAAGGTATGGCCCATAATGGAAGTAAGAACCCAACGAATATCCGAATCATGGCTAGAATTATTCCAAAGGGGATCCAAAGAAGGATGATGAGTGCGGTGGCTGGTGTTGGTAGCTTCACAAGTCGTCCATCGTGGAAGATAACTGGTAACGGCTGCACATGTAGCCGCTGGTTATGACCGTTGTAGTTCGATGGAACTGGTGCATGAACTTGCTCCTACATGTACATAACATATGCAATCATTCAGATTAGAAAAATGATAGTAACGCTTTCATAAATTATAAAACAACCTAAAAGAATTCCTAACGTTATGTTGTCTTTAGTACTTACCTCACATAAAGATAGGAAAGTTGGAGAATCCGAGATAATATGTCGTCCTAGACCTAGTTGAGGTCTCCGATCCACAAACAAGTTAGCCACACTGTTGAAAACAGATTGGTCCACATTGGTTTCCTGAATCAAACCGGTAGCATAACCGAAACGGTTTACGACAATCTCTGTACCGATGACCTCATCGGCGCTAAGATGATCCTTAGCGAATCTCTCCACCATAACTCGTGGCATTCTTGTCACAACGACTCTCTTATCGCACGAACCAAACGCCCTCCAAGCGTCCATGCTGATATCGTCCATGAAGAATTTGGGAAGAACCGCTCGAGCCACTGATTCAATCTCTGATTCGTGCAAACCGGCCGTTGCGACGAAGATCATTAACTTAAGGCTACCGTTTCTGTAGCCCAAAACGTCAAGGAGTGCTATGATAGGCCAGAGAAACAGCAAGGTCGCAAAACGGATTAGTCCTGAAGCCTCGAAAGCTACGAGCATGAAGTAGGCGAAGGGTTTTGGGTTTTTCAGTAGTGTTCCTTCTAGCTCCGACACAACTGAATACGATGTTGTAGTTGATGACTCCATCACAACTTAACTTGTTTCTTTTTTTGGGTGTGTGGTTTCTTGAGTTTTTGATTTGTTTGAATATGGAAAATTGTGGATTATAAAGTTTGTTTTTATAAGGTTGGTTGGAGTCATTTGTCTCTAATGCAATAACACGGCAGTTTATCAGTTTCGCAACTACTTTTTTTGTTTATGAACGCATTAATTTGTATGTCAATTTAATTAATAATTAGTTTAGGTCAATGTATGAACACATAAGATAAGATACTGAATGTCACGTACGTGTTCTCTGATTCCTTTTTATATTGACTACACGTAAGATTTACAATCAACGAATCGAAACAATTTGATGGCTTAACTTTCACCAACTTGATTTTCCGAATTTTCGGTTTGGCTGCGCCAATATTAGGTCACGTGTACACCTAAAAATATGAAGATCATATTATGTATGCGCGTACATTTGGAATGTGTCCATATGTCTACACGTGTAACATGTACGTGTGTGGAGATTGTGAGAATAGGAAACGGACCCTTTATTTGCTTTGTTGGCATGTGTATTATTACGGAAAATTAAATACTGTATGATCGACAGATTTAATTTGTTTGTTGGCATTTGTACTAACAGATTTATATATGGTCGACAGACGACAGGTTTAACATCCCGTCACATCATCATAGTACTTTGTGGATATTCGGCCCTTAATTTTAACATATTTGATTCATTTGACCGTTTTCACATTCATCGAATAATTACGTTTTGCTTGCGTGGTTCAATTTGGTTTATCAAATATGTGGGTTCTCTTGGGCTTCTTTTTCTTTTCAGTCTATGGTGGACTTTGTCAATTGAACGCAATCGGTACTAAGAATTTCTATATGTAATAGAAAAACTTATATGAATAAATAATATTTTTATTTATTAAACTGAACATTTATTTAATTTCCCAATTATTAATTAAAAATATATAGTGTTAACTAAATAAAATGAAAAATGTTGCACAGCAAAGGCAAGACAAGATGTGGTAATTAAAACGATAAATGTTTTTCCCTAACATCCTTTCTTAAGTTTTGAAAGTTTCCATATTTAAAAGTGTTAGTTCTTCGTCGTTGACTTGGTGCGAGGTTTTTTGCTTCTTCCAATTGTTCTCTATCTTAATCAGGTGTGACTATGTTAACTAAAATTAGGTTGGAAAATCAACAACTTGCATGAGAAACATATCTGAACAAAAATGTGCGATTCTTGAAGTTATACTATAGTCTATATACGTACTAAAGTCAAATGGTACGTTGCTTCATCGAGACACATACATAATTCATTCTTCTAATAATCGACGACTAGACCGGTTTTAATATAGGTCAACTAATCGGTACGTAGCTATATATATATATATATATATATATACATATCAACAAATTGAAATGTTAAAAACAATGTAATAATCGAATTTGTGAACAAAATCGGTCGACTACACCAACTAGCTAGTATTTAAACCATCCGTAATCCGTAGGTCACTATAATAGCAAAAAGAATATTTGTTGTGTTTTTGTCCGTCACTTGGCTGTTTTATTTTTCTTTGGGGTAGTGTTATATAACTACTAACGAAGTTCTAGAAGATACAAATTAAAAATGTTTTCATAATTTAGTCCATAAAACAGATGACACCGGTTGGGCAATAGGCTTTAAGACCCACCAAAACAAAAGATAGCTAGAAACGAGAATTAATTATGAATGAGCCTAATGACACGCACATACAGGAAGACTAGGCTCGTAGGATTCACATATAACAATATCATATAGAAACGAAGAATGAAATGTTAAAGTTATAATTCGTATTAAAATAATGTCACTAATTAATATATGATTGCATGCGTGATTAAAGACAAACGATGTAGCTATCTCGAAAGTAGAAAGTGGTAAGTACCATCGGTGAACGCCTCGTTAGTCCCAATCCCAATGCCCCATTTTTCCCTTTTGTACGTCTCTTTGTTTCTTCCGTGCTTGACTACATCTTCCCAAGGCTGTATCCAAATATGTTTTGCAATGTTATTGGCATTTGGGTCTTAGTCTGCATTTTCTAGCTCATTTGGTATTTCGAGTTCCATTAGTATATGAACACGTTTTATAAAATTAACATCATTTCTGTAAGGAAATGTTTAGGAAGAAGGTTTCTTTAACTGGTTTTAATTAGAAATATAGTGTCCTATTTTTGGAAAACAATAATAAAATGTGGTTCTTTTGAATGCGTTAAAGTTACGGAGAAAATAAAAACTAGCTACAATGAGGTTTGCAAGGGAGCACTTACAACAGTAGGTTCAATGTTATTGGCATATGGGTCATAGTCGCCGACTTTTTTTTGGTGTTTAATTTTCTTATTTTGCGCATCCAACACAATAAGTGGCAAACAAAGAAAGGGCCAATTATAAATATAATAATCACAGTTATAGATTGATTAAAATCAAATGGACACTAAATTTAGACATTTAGGTTATCAATAATTATTGATCTATCAAGACAACATAGTCGTAGATATATATAGGGGAGGATGATTCATAACCTCTATATGACTATTGTCTAATCCGACGAGTAATTGGCGAGAAAATGTATTTTTGATTTTAAGTGTGCTGGCATCTAGATGCGGGCTTGATTAATTTCGACATCAGACAGCGTTTGATTCCAACAAATGAAAACAACTACATACACAGAACAATTTAAATATTCTGGTTTTTAGTGATAAAGCTAATGTTATCTTGTTATGAGATCTATTATGATTAGCAATACTAATATATTCAAAAGAGAGAAAATAGCAACAACTTCTTGAAATCTTTCTAAATCAGACCAGAAATCTATGTGTGGATCGGAGTAATGCTAATTATTATAGATTTTGTATAACATTAGGCTTTGATTTCCTCATTTTACAAAAAAAAAAAAAAAAGACTTTTTTATTTGTTTTGATGTATAATTTCTATTCGTATCAAATAGTATATATCTCTCGGTTTGATTACTAATAAGGAAAGAAAAATCTGGATTGGCTTCGATAAAGAAGTTCAATGTACAACCAAGTTGATTGGAGATTGACCTTTTCTAAGACACTGTACCTTTTGTCTGTGTCACCCCATGCAAAATGGCTGCATTTGTATCCCAACCAATTATTTATCATTTCCGTAAAGCCTAAAGACTATTTAACAGTTGAGAAATAAGGAAAAAAAGACTAGTTTGTCCTAAGCATATATATAAATGATTTTTGAAGAAAATTTAAAAGGCACTTTAAGCCATTAAATAAAATATGGGCTTGCCCAAAACAAGCATGAAAATGTAGGCCACGATGCAGACCCCCAGAAAATAAGCTAAATCAAATTTTATATTAGGAGAAGAGACACTAGCTAGACACGTACTGGATATTATGAAAATTCGACGTACATATATGTATTCCATACAACATATATACTCGTACCAAAAAAAAAAAACGAAAATGTAATTTAACTATAGTGTCTAATTTGTACCTTACTATTCATGAGAATATTGATCAATCAAGTGTAAGTAAAATACTATAAAGTTATAAAAATGATTGATGTTTATCTCAAAATTGAACTCTTTTGCCCTTCTTTCAAGAACTTTTAGTGGTGGGGCTTATAAAAACCAACGTGATTTGTCTCAATCTAACAAAAGGTAAAAACATAAAACAAAACAGAGTAAAAGAAAAAATGGCAAGTCATGGATCATCTTGTGGAGCATGCAAGTTTCTAAGGAGGAAATGCAACCGCGACTGCGTCTTCTCGCCTTACTTCAGCTACGAACAAGCCTCTTCCCATTTCGCAGCGGTTCACAAAGTCTTCGGCGCAAGTAATGTCTCTAAACATTTGCTTCATTTGCCTCAACATCAAAGAAACATCGCTGCTATCACCATCTCCTACGAGGCTCTCTCTCGCATGCGTGATCCTGTTTATGGCTGCGTTGCTCACATCTTCGCTCTTCATCAACAGGTCTCTTAAAGTTTTGAACGATATTCTTTTATTCTTGTTGAGATTTTAGACCATTTCAAGCAGTCTGATCACGTTGCTTGGTGGGTTTATTTTTTTAGGTTGTGACTTTGCAAGAAGAGATTGAGTTTCTCGGGTCACAGATGAAGAATTTTTCATACTCTAATCAAAACGGATCACAACTTAACAACATACCGGAGTTTGTGAATCAGATGACTATGGCCACGACCAATTTCGTCGACGAGAGTGTTTTGAACAATGCCGACGGAAGAAACTGCTATGATGGGTTCTTCACGAACTCAGAGGAAATGCTCGTGAATCATCAATGGCTCCAGAACATGGATTATTATTACTAAGCACAACAAAATTCGACGCGAACTAAAAACGATGGATCTATATATAATAGTTGTGGAGCATGGTTTTGTTGTTATGATAAATCTGATTTATGTTTTGTATATCAGTCTTGTTATTTACATTCGCGTTATTTATCATATGCAATTTGGTAAGGATTAAGCATATCTTAACCCTCCAATTAAAGTTGGATTTCTAAAACAATGTCTTTAGTTTTTCATTTGAGGGGTCTCTGTAAAATTGATTGTGTACCATTCGGTTAAATTCTAATTAATGTAATATTATACTATATAAAATGCTATTATAAATTAATAAAGAGAATTAAATTGGTATATAGTATAACTATGAACTGTCTTTCCGTCATAAAAAACAAAATATATTTAATTTTCTTAATTATTAAGATCATATAATTTATCATAAAAGATATTTCATCATTTTGAACAATTAATCTATGTATAATAAACATGTAATCTATATATTACAAAAATATTCAATTTTCTAAATTATTTTGATCTTGGGAATTCTTGGATCTTTCTTAGTTATTGTTGGGCTTGAAATATCTATATAAATCCAATATCAAAGTCTAAAAGTTTCTTAGGAGCCCAATGGCCCATCTGAATCGTAAACCATTGCAAGCCCAAAAGCCTCTTATGTAAGTGGGTTTTTCTTCTATCCGAGAAATGATGTGATAATGTCTTCAATTATTGAAAAGGTCTTGGCGTCTTGTTACGACACCAAAAAAATAATAAAAAAATTGATGCAACAATCTCAACAAAATTACGAAAACGAAGTTCATGTTTTAGCGGTTTATCACATTCTTCGTATAATAATCAAAAAATATATTTTTGCGTTCTAATTAAGTCACTTTGGTTTGGATATTTTGTAGTTTGTACTCCAATCTCGTTTTGTTTATTTCTCTCGTACTGTCTTAAAACCCGTAATATGGCGACAATGATAGGTAGAAAGAATCTCTTGACATATGAGTCCTTCAATTAACGTCTTGATAAAAATAATCTAAATTCCAGGCAAATATCTCTACTTTTCATCCGTATAATAATTGTAAATAAATCACACGATAAATTATTGTCAGTATCCCACGGCTCCATTGTCTAATTAGCTAAATCAATATAATTAATCATAAATCAATTGTTGGGCCCCTGTACCTCACAGCCACATACATCCGATGATTCCGATGATATATGGTGTATATTTTAGACTCCATAAAATTGTTATAAAGATTTCAAATTAAACCATAGTTTTTGTCATATTATTAGCTACGTGTTATTAGAAAATATCGACTCTGACTTATTAATTTTGTAGACTCGTGGAAAACTTAAGTTGCGTCTGGCATTAATTTAACTATTATCAAATCAAAAGCTCACACCAACTAATTATTAATATCTAAACATTTAACATGTATAGAGTGAAGACATACGAGTAACTAAAGTAAAAGAGAACTTTCCCCATCAAAGCCTCTCCCTATTTACTCATGGTTCTCCACGTTGCTTTCTCACATTCAATGCTTTAACCATATAGTCATATACACACACACACACACATACCTCTATCTATATGCGTCTCTCTTTATATAAGTCTACGTGCGTCTAAATCTACATACTTCACTACTCCCACATAAATAAACACAAAAAAAACACTCACCTTAACTTCTTCTACTGCATAGAAAAATCTTACATATGATGGATAGAGGAGAATGCTTGATGTCGATGAAGCTTAGACCGATGGTGACGAGGCCATCTTCGGATGGGACTTTATTTTGGCCGTTTAGGGAAGAGAGAGCGTTTGCGTCAGCTGAGGAGTATGGCGGCGGAGGTGGTTGCATGTGGCCACCGAGGTCTTACTCATGCAGCTTTTGCGGGAGAGAGTTCAAGTCGGCGCAAGCACTAGGCGGTCATATGAACGTTCATCGAAGAGACCGAGCTCGACTCAAACAACAATCATTATCACCTTCATCAACTGACCAAGCCACACCTCCTGAATGTGATCGTCAACAACAAGTTCTTGATGTGGGATCAAAGGTTCTTGTTCAAGAAGAAACAAGAAAGCCTAACGGAACCAAGAGGGAGATAAGTGATGTTTGTAATAACAACGTTTTAGAAAGTTCTATGAAAAGATATGAACATGACAATGGTGAAGTCAAGACTGACTTATCGGTCGGTCTACTGAGTACTGAGTTTGATCCTCGGAAGAAGCAACTAATCAACGGATCATCTTCGTCATGGAAGAGGGCAAAGACGGATGTGTCAAGATTTCCAATGATGTTAGGGTTGGTCATTGGAATTTCCGAGATCAACGGCCATCATGAGGAGTTGGATCTTGAGCTAAGGCTAGGAGCTGATCCGCCTAAGGTTAACTAGCTTAAGTAATTAAAAAGTAATAATAGTTAATGTGATTGCCAAAAAGAAGAAGTTAAACTGTCTCTAATCTCAAGAGTGAAAAGTGAGTAGGTTCTGTAGTGTTGGCTTTGATATAGTAATATATTTATCTTATGGATAAAGTCAACACGTATAGTCTTTGCTCTAATTCATAAGACAATTAAAATATTTTGATTGTTTCTTTTTCTTACGAATGATGTAACTTTCTCACGATTTGGTTTTCAATATTTATGCCTATTCGAAAGATTTTTGATTGGAGTTGCCGTAATAATTTTGAAAAGGTCTGGTGATTGGAGTGTCTTGGTGATGACAAACTTAAATTAACACTAAATAATTGGTAGGCAAAAAAAAAAATAAAAAAATATTATCGTTGATGAAAATTAGTCTGGTATTCCATGTGAACTCCTAATAACCGTAAGAGAAATTAGAGACGAATTATCATAATCTTACGATGCAATTTAAGAATAAGAAGAAATAAGTATAAATTATATATAACCTAACTGAAATCTTGATAACTGATGTATATAGCCTATAATTGGGTGGTGACAAATAAAAGAAGCCTATAGTTGGGTATTTGGGTTTTACTTGTAAATAGCCGTAACGTAATCAATGTTTACTATAAGCTCCAATCTAAATTAACATTTTTACATATATTGCTGTATCAGTGGTTGGCACATGAAAGACAGTATATAATCATTGTGTTTTATATGTTTGGAAATAGTAGGAACTTCAAAAATTACTTTTCTAACTAGTTGGCTTCGAAATTTTATAAATCAATAAAACTGTATCTGGAAACAAATACTGAACAGTGATAAATATATTTTTTCATTATTTCTCTTGGTAAACAGGAAAATGGACTATCAAAGTATTAATGATCGAATTAAATAGAAATGTAATGAGCATATGCAGGAACAGATGATTATTGTTTGTTCACACCAACTTGCATATATATATTATATATATGAACATACTATTACAGATGTTACATGTATATATATACATATTCTGTTGTGACTGTGGGACTAGTACCAACTAAGAGGAGAAGGGTAAAATCTAAGTGAAGGAAGTGAGAGTGGTCTTTTAAGTTTTCACAATTTACACCTCCTAATATAAACATACGCTAACGTTTGTATAGAAGAGAGAAATGGAATAAATTTATATATGTCATTTAAGGAAAGAAAGAGAAAGAAAGAATGAAACCGATGGTTAAAAAGGAAAATATGGTGTTAAAAGGGAGAGGGCATCGAATTTCAACGTTGTCTAAAAGAGGAAACCTCATGGGATATGGTTTTTGACTTAATATATTTCGAAGCATCGAAACCAGACTGAACCAAAAGTCTAACCAAAAAAAAAAAAAACAGAGAATTAAAAAAAACTCTCAGACTCTGCTCTGCAACTGCAAGAGAACTTAACTCGACAAAAAATGTAAAGTGAATGTAAAAGGAGAATAAAAAGAATTTATGTCATGTAACTTGTAACCACCTGCTGTAACATCATTTCCTCTTTAGGAAATTCGGCTTCTGAATAATTCAATGTGCTCTTATTTCATTCTTTATCATTCTCAATTTCATTCTTTACTTTATTTTTTTCTATTTGGTTTTCTCTCACTTTTATTTTTTAAGGTTTGAGGGTAAATATGTTATAAAAATGTTTGTGATGATTTTATGATTTGTTTTTTTTGAATTTAGTCTCAATAATTATAAGGATATTATTGTAATAACCTATATCTATAGTTAAGAATATATATTTCAATAGTTACCTTAAAAGCTAATATATCAATGTACCCCAAAGTTATTTTAGTGTGTGTTGATATAACACCTATATACACAAACAGGTAAAGTGAAAAGTCTAAATTCTCTGTTGTCATGCTTTCCCATTCAAGAAACTCAACTTGAAGTTGCACCATCATTACACATCTATAATGTTTAAGAGGTCTTATTTATATCAAAATGCATACAATAGGAAAGTGAAAGGTTCGAAGATAGAGTGGCAAATAGGTGACTTCTTTAGTGTAAAACAAGATAATACAGAGAGACGAGAGAGCCTTTAAAGGAGAGCTCAGAATGCACATGCTCATGCTTGATGCTTCCCTCTCTCATTATTCATCAAAATTCATTTTTCTGGTTTAGCTCTTTTTTTAATGATTTGTCCATTAGAATTTACTAATTTAGTAACCTTTTCTTCTTTCTCTTGTCTCAATGTACTTTCCTTTTTTGGCTATTTGTTCTGCTTCGCATGTACACACCTTCACAAAACCGTGTGCATTAAGATGCATCCAAAGTCAAATAGCTACTTTCTAAAAATATTTACTTTCTTTTTCCATTATGACATTGAGGTCGTGTCTCTCCGTGTGTAAATTCATTTAGACCAAACCAAAACCTAAATTTACTTATTCGCGTCCTATGTGTATAATTTCAAGGAACATGATGGGCTTTGAGCACATAAACAGACCCATCGTAATTTTAGGCCCAATGGTAATATCTCAACTGGAGTTGAGCCAACCAGTTTAGTTCACTCACACATCCACAAAAAGAGAGTTAGAGATTCCAAGGAGGAGAGTGCGTGAGCGTGACAATGGAAACTGACAAAAGATGGTCTCTCGCCGGGAAAACAGCTCTGGTAACCGGCGGGACTCGTGGAATCGGGTTTGTCGCTCCTCTCTTTTGTATAATTCGCTTCCATTATCTTACGACTGACTAAATTCTTTACCACCGTCAAGTATTCTCCGGTAAGACGGATAAGTTCTGCAATCGCAATTCTGTTGTTTTGATAAATATTAGAATTCAAATTGGCATAAGAGATTTGGTTTCTCATGTGATTGTTTCGAAGCTCTTTTACAGCGATTTTGTGTTTGTTTGATAAAACTTTTGAGTCTCTGTATTGACAATTTATAACAAGATTTGAATCGAATTTATGGCATCTCTGTGATTGCATGAATATAGATATGAATGCATAATCTCTGTTTTTGTTTTCCGGCGTATACTATTCAGGAGAGCAGTTGTAGAGGAACTAGCAAAATTTGGTGCAAAAGTTCATACTTGTTCAAGGAACCAGGAAGAGCTAAATGCATGCTTGAATGATTGGAAAGCGAATGGTTTAGTCGTGTCTGGTTCGGTTTGTGATGCTTCGGTTAGGGATCAGAGGGAGAAGTTGATTCAGGAAGCTTCTTCTGCCTTCAGTGGCAAGCTCAACATCCTTGTAAGTTCCCTTCTCCTGCAAAAGTTTGTTGTTTTCTACACATTGGAGGAATCTTCACCAAATCTTGAAATCATATATCGTATTAGCAGAACAATCTTCGAACTAATCTGCCACACTTTTATCAGGTGTCTATATTTGTTTGGTCTTAGCATTGAAATGGTTTATACTTGTGGTGGTTTTGCCTTGAATGATCCGCTATCTGTCAATTCCATACAAGTAATCTAAGGCTTACGGTTTATCGTTGAAACATATAGTGATGCTTGTTGATCTTATGTAAGTTTCCACCTATTATGCAAGATCTGTTATATAACATGTTAAACATCACCGGCACAAGTTAGGGGTATAAGTCCATTTTTTGCCCTTCTGAAAATTTCTCAACTTTGTTCTGTTTTCAGATAAACAATGTTGGAACTAATGTCAGGAAACCAACAGTTGAATACTCAAGCGAGGAATATGCCAAAATCATGTCGACCAACTTAGAATCCGCTTTCCATTTATCTCAAATTGCTCATCCTCTTCTAAAAGCATCTGGTGTCGGAAGCATTGTGTTCATCTCCTCTGTAGCTGGCCTGGTGCATCTTAGCAGTGGATCTATCTATGGTGCAACTAAAGGTGAGTCTATGTTCTTCATTATTCAAAGAAACGGAAAATAAAGGATGGTTAAAGTAGGTAACATTAGGATTGTTTTCTCAGGAGCACTTAATCAGCTTACAAGAAATCTAGCTTGCGAGTGGGCAAGCGACAACATCAGAACCAATTGCGTGGCGCCATGGTACATCAAGACCTCACTTGTGGAAACGGTATAATATACTGTACTATAAGATACGCATATGGAACATTGTTTCACTTAGATTGATAAATCTGTAGGAGGATAAGGGTAGGGCTTGGCAGATCAATACTATGAATATGTAGCTTATAATGTTCACTTATGTGATTTTTTGTTCTTATGCAGCTACTTGAGAAGAAAGAATTTGTGGAGGCTGTAGTTTCAAGGACCCCACTTGGGCGCGTTGGAGAACCAGAGGAAGTCTCATCGTTGGTTGCCTTTCTCTGCCTTCCCGCATCATCTTATATTACCGGACAGGTCATATCCGTCGATGGAGGATTCACTGTCAACGGTTTTAGCTATGCTATGAAGCCTTAATCTCGAATCGCAACATTACTAATAAAGCAAGAATCCTCGTGATGTGTTGGTCTTGTTTGTCTTTGTTTAGTTTTTGTGACTTCTTTAAACATATAGTAATATCAAAACGTTTGAATTTCTAATGTAGCCGTTAAATAAATCAAGGCACAGTTGTGCACCAGTTTATGTAGACCTACAACATTTGTCATTGATTTAGGTATATGGATGAGAGTATTTTGATCGACAAACATACCATCATGGATCAAACAGTGTTGTCTTGTGACTCTTCGTAAATTATGGAATAAACAAGTGAAATATTTGGGCTAAGTGAGTTTAATCCGGTTTCAATCAACTTTAAAGAGGGTTAAACGCCAAAACCTCACAAACAGTTTCACTGTTTCAGGTCCCTAATTTTTCTAAAATTCCAAAAAGCCTCCCAACTAAACTAACCATTGTCCATTGATCCAAAGATCCCCAGAAAATTCTAGCCCAGCACTTGTATTCTATGAAAATGTCAAGCTCTTTTTCCTTTAGTCTTCCTCCTCTTCTTGGTACGACGCTTCTCAGACGATTCAAACCGCTTCTCACATAAGAGAACCCTGTAACTTGAGTGAGGTCCTTCAGCAGTTTCACGTAAGCTCGTGTGCCACCTCATTGCGTTTCCAATCTCTTGAAGCTCACTCGTTACATTGATTGTGTCCCGTATGTATACACGTCCTCCAGGTCTTAAAATCCGGTCCATCTCTAGCATCATTGTTGTCATGTTGCATCTGAACAAGGCCACCAACCAAAACAAAGTTTATAATAACTCCAATGTCCTTGAAGATTCTTCTTTATTTTGGCAAAGCAAAGTGACTGTTATTACCTTTTTCTTTCAATGGAAAACAGACCCGCAGCATGCAGCAAATCGTAGGTTCTTGGGTAAGTATCAAAAGGTTCACACCTGCAAAGACAAATATAAATGTCTTAAGCTGTGCCAATTTACAATGTTTTGTGTAATCTAGGCCTCAATAAAGATTCAAACGAGGAAAACGTGACAACAATTAAAAGAGTGTGGCATGGGATAACAATCCAATAAGTTTAAGATGGTTGTATTTTTGGAGTAAGATTTTTTTTACCAATCGTGCATAACTCCAAGCAGTCCACGGTCATATATAACAGGCAATGTGTTGGGACCACTCACTGGGATGACGTTAAGAACCCAGCAGTCAACCTTTAGCTCAGCTAATGCAGCTGCAAATCTGCCAAAAAAAAAAGAAAGAAGAAGAAATTAGAAACTCCGGATTATATGAAGTTTCTAATAAGAGAGCGATAAGATAAGAAAAAGTACCCGCCAAATCCAGCTCTCATGTCCAAGACATTTCTGAGTCCTATCTGCTTCCAGTGTAGGGCATTTACATAGTTTGATATTATTTCTTTCCAGTACTTTGATTCGGCTACAAATAGCTCTTTTCGGGCTATGTATGAATCAATTTGTATTGTCTGCAGCCTATCCGGTGGGGTCAGTAAACGAGCTGGCCAAGGAGCAAGATTTGCTCCATATCCATTTTCTTCAATTCTAGTGATGCATGCCTTCAGATCCACGTACCTAACATAATCACAGAATCGTTGAAAGGTGACAAACCCCTAGGATACAAGAAGTTTCTGAATCAAACAACTATTAGCCTAAGGAATAGAAGCAAGGTCCACCAATAAGTCGAACAGTCAATGTCAAGATTGGGAACCAAAGCAGTTTCTCGATGTTTAATTTTTAATTTGGCAGCTAAAAGAAGTGGAAAGTTGAAGGCATCGGAAACATACCAAACATTATCTGGGTCATCTTCAGAATTGCACAAAGGAGGACTGACTCCAGCACCACGACTTAGGTAACAAGTGTTATTTACAGGCTTCTGCCAGATAGCTATATATCCTTCCTTCTTTACAAGAACCCAGCACAGCCTAGTGGTCAGGTTTAGCATCTCTGGAAAAACGAAAAGAAAAAACCATCTTACTAAACCACATACAAGCATGGTCTCAAATAAGAGACTCAATATATATCCTTGCAAGACCAAAAGAAACTTTCTCTAAATGCCTTCTGATAGGCAAACTGAAGCAAAGATGGATGTTTTTTTAATTCAACAGTATAGTGTAGGTAGTAGCTTTTAGAGCTTTCTCCCTAGAAAATTAGAGAGTTTTCAGCAAAAACGAGCTTTGGTTGGAATGTTTGTATAGGCAAAACTGACACTTCATGAATGCTGAAATGATATATTAAGGTGCACGGATGATACCTTCCCACTGTTCTTCCAAGGCCTTTTCATGCTTATATACAGGTTGTGCTGCCCAAACAAAATATCCTCCGGCACGAAGCATCCTATTAACTTCAAGGAGCAGGATCCCATCTACATATCAAAAACAATGACAATGCAGAAGAATCTATCAGTAGAAGCTTAGAAATACTTGGTATTCAGTACGTTTTTTACTTAAAAGTTTGGTGTTAAATGGCAAAACAGCTACCAAAGCACAGTTTTAGCTCTATGTGGCCACGGATCGATAACTTTATTTATAAACCAAAAATAGGAAAACGAGTTAAACATGGTGGAAGGAACGGTAACAAGTTTGTGCAAGTGAACTGGAATAAGATTTATGTCTTAACTTTCTCATTAGTAAAAAACAGTGGCAGAAAAGATCTGCATACCATCACGAGTCCAGTTGATTCTACATCTTGAACAATGTACCAAATCAAAAGCTTGGCTTGGATACAACAATCTCCGTGTTGTGAATGCTGCCACCATTGCAGGAACACCACGCTCAAGAGCAAACTGTATCTGGTTCTCGTGAACATCTTTTGGAGCTATAGACATAGTCAAGACATTTCGTGACATTAAGTAGGCACCAAAACTTGCCACACCACATCCAATGTCAAGAACAACTCGTGTATGGTTACCAAAGCTAATATCAGGAATCATCTACACATACAACCACAAAAATAAAGTAATATCAGATTCAAGTGATGCAAATAATTCTCACAATGAGACATAAAAATCAATTAACCTGAGAGATCTGATCCAAGTACTGATCAGCTCCGTGTATAAACTGAGTACCACCACCAGGAAACTTAAATTTGTCATTCTCTTTATAAATCCAATTTTGACCACCTTTGTCTTCAACAAGTTTAGTATGTGGAACATTGTTGAACCACACCTGTAAACCAAAATCAGAAACTTTCCTTTTGGAAATACAAAATCAGAACAGAGAGCGTCACAGATATACCTCATCACGGCTTCTCGGCCACGGAATCGGACTACGGTATCCTTGAGGAATCGGAACGGTGCAATTCAATCCCATTCCATCGTTAGGACAATTCCGTTCGAATCGCTCACCACGCGCCGTTGAATTAAGCCTTTTGATGGCTTCTACATTATCCAAACAAGGAATGTACTCAGTCATATTCTCCGAACAAATCTCAAATTTCCTCACACTAACTCTAGCTGTGGTGGATTTAATATCATCGTCGTCGCTACTCTCGAATTCCGTCTGATTCCCCAACGTCTCCGCCGACTCAACGTCGTAATCACCAATCTGAAACTCATCAGACATTGTTCCGTTCTCATTAACGATTCCAAACACCTTCAACTCAACAGAATCTGGCGGCGGCGGTGGTGACAAAGACGGAGGCAAAATCGGGTGACTCTCATAGATCAAACCAGAGATGTTATAGGTTTTTCCGAAATCAGGTGAGAGTGCGACAATGGGAGATCGGGAAGGCTCGGCGGAGAAGAAGATGAGACGGCGGAAGCCATCCTCAGACCAATGCTTACCGAGGAAGAAACAAGCAACGGAGATCAAAACAAAGGCGGAGATCTTGAAGAAAATAGAGTTTCTGAGCAGATTGCTATTGAGGAAGAGCTTCATTAGCTTCCAATTCTCAGAAGCATTACCTTTAGCAATTAGCAGTCAAGTTTCTTTATTTCCCCGGAAATCCTCAGACTGGCAGTGAAGAAGAATATATATATATATATATTGTCGAATGGCGAGTGACTTTTATTATAGATTAAATGGATTAGTTTTTTAAAAAGAAATTTCTTATAATATATATATATATATATATATATATATATTACGGAATAGATTCGTATAAACAATTTTCTTCGGTTTTGAATTGTTACGGTGGTCGGAGCGGACAAACCGTCTACGGATCGAATTATTATTAACTAATTATAGTTTTAAAAATTTTAAAAATATAAATTTTACGCAATTTAAGAAATGATGTTTTCAACCTTTTTTCAGTCACATTATGTATAAATCCAATTTTCACGTTTAAGAAAATAAGTTTACAATCACATCTGAATAGTTATAATACGAAAATGAAACAACACAAAAAAAAATAAACAGAAAAAGATAAAAATTACAAAAATATAAAAATTAAAAAATAATAACTCTCGAGGAAGCCGAAATCGCAATGTGACGAAATCGTGAATGTTTGCAGCTTCGGTGCTGCAAATCTCGCAAATCTTGTAATTCAAAAATTTAATCAAATAGTTATTAATATTTTTAATATATATATATATATAATTTATTAAATAAATTTACCTAGTATTTTGCTGTGTGAATCATATCTCTGCACATTTTTTATGTACAAGAGACATATCATCCCGGCATAAACAGCCGAGGTGGATAAGATCTCCCTTGTCTAGACAAATCCTACACACTGGTGGATTCTCGATGTCCGCCATTAAACCTATTAATCCAAATAATTAGTAATAATGTTTTGTTGAATTATTATAGAACTAGTATTCCACCCGTACGACGTACGGGAAAAAAATTAGATTGGTATTATTTATATGATAGCATTTTGGATAATTAGATTTATATCAAATTAATTACATGCAATATTTTACTTATAAATGTTTGGATTTAAAAGATAATATATACATACACATTCGTTAATGATGAACTATGTAAAATTCCATTGGATTAACAAACATTAATCTAGAAGTTCCAGTTTTCTACAATAAACTTTATATTAAAATGGTTTATTTTCTTAAAACTGATTTAATTGTAACTTTAATTTGTGATTTAAATTCATTAATGAAGTTGTTATAAGACATTAAAGAATTAAACTAAAAATACTTCGATTTGCTAAATGAGTTAGCATACAAAAATCTATCATAAGCCAATATAAGAGTCACATTATGGCCTGCGGTAGATTGACAAAAGAAAAAAAAAACATGCGGTAAAATTTGTTCTTTCATTATTCTTCTTCACTATATTCAGTTTGGTCTCTGTTTGTTTGTTTAGCTTTACTGTATATTCTTCTTGTCCGGTCCTATAAATCTCCTTTCCGAAATTGAGTTAGCCTAAGAAGATGACTGAAAATAAAAGAAATATGATTGCTTGACCTTGTAGATCTATTTGTCTTGAGACACATGAGAAATGATCTATGTTAAAAAAATGTATGTTTTCCTATACACACAAAAATGAAGGAAAAAATATGGTTTTCTAAAACTCTTGAATTATAAACTAATTTAACAAACTTGAGATAGTACTTCTCCAAATTATAAGAAACTTTCAACAATCATGTTTTTCTCCAAATCTCTGCAAATCAAGCACAACAATTTTAAAAAGTTATTTTAGATATAAAAAACAGAGCTAAGAAAAGAGAGAGCCGAGAGTAAGTGACTAACCTAAAGTAATAAAAAGGGTTTGGAATTACAAAAAGGAGAAGATTAGTAAGTGAGATATAGACAACAAATTAAATGAATCTCATTTCCAGGATTTTCATGCATATCAATTGTTTTTTGGAAAATGGCTTTAATTTTTTCATCTACACTCCTATATCATTTAAAGAAAAAATTTAAAAACACAAAAAAAATGGATGAATTTGAGTTTTTTTTTTTCTTTTTCTATATATGCTTAAACCTAAAAT